>NC_067143.1:7593370-7723370 GCF_903995435.1 Acomys russatus | reverse complement strand
TACCTGGGAGAAGGAAGTACTGGCCTAGATTACAATAAGACCTTATGAAAAGTCACTTAATAATTGTCCCTAATGTGGCCTTGCCTTACTTTCATAGACCATCTGCATTCCCCTGCCTCCCCTCGCATTTGCTTTAAACTACTCAATAGTGGCAGAACTACCATTTGTTGCTGAAGACATCCATGTAACATGGCACTAGCTTTTTTGTGACAACATCTTCTGCATCTCCTACTTGGGGAGACATGCTCATAGAAAACACTAGTACATCTGCATACACAAGTAAATCTTCACAAAGAATGAGAACTTTACACTGACAGCAGCACGAGGAGCGAATATTTTTACCCAGCTATAGATTGCATGAAACATAATACCAAATTGCCAAGCAAAATGTTCCCTTTGGTGCAATAGTTGCATAACTGTTAGGTGAGCTCCCTGGCTGGATTTCAGGCCTTTCTACAATACAGGTCTATGCATAGTCCTGTGAATTAGGTCAAGACTCCACAATTAACAAGGTCTTAGGTCCTAAGTGAAAACCTACTACTATTATTTTGATCTCCTTTTACACAGTTTTGAAACATCTTCAAATATTGATATTTTTTGTATGGGTTTCCAGAAACCATTGTATATCAGGCTGGAAAGGATGAAGCTGTACTGCAGTGAGTCACCTGGGAGGATCTCAGTCTGGTTGTGGGGCAGGGGAGACCGAGGGAGAGAAGATGTTCTTTAAGAAGGTTTTCAACAGCTCTTCTTTATTTGGGACAAAATAGAAACAGCTCTTTCAGAGGATATTCAGCGAAACAGCTTTCTTATTTGGAGTTAACAAGGGTTATATAAATTTTGGAGAGTGTGTAGGGGTTTTCCAGTTAAGTGCACATTATTGGCTGGATCTGAGGTTCTGTGAATGCTTCATTTTCATGAAGATGAATTCTAGAATGCAGGCTACCAAGAAGAGACTAGATACCCTATGAGCATATATAGGGGAGGAGGTCCCCCTCAGCCACAGTCACAGAGGAGGGGAATAGGGGGAAAGCGGGAGGGAGGGAGGAATGGGAGGATACAATGGATGGGATAGCAATAGAGATATAATATGAATAAATTAATAAAAATATATAATAAAAACAATTTAGTTGTAACCTGAATAAATTAATTAAATTAAAAAATAGTATAAGAGCTGAAGTTAGGGAGAAGTGCTCTGAAATCCATCCTATAAGCATGACATGATGATGTCAATATAAACTCACAACAATTATGTTTATTGGCTCTGGACCTATACATGTAAGGCCCTTTGAATAGCTATCTTTGGATAGAGAAAGGGCTCACATGGCCCTGTTACTTGCTGCTAATCTACTGGCAGATATCTGATTCTGTAAGAAGAAGAAAAAAATCAGTGCAACAAGTTGTATAGTCTATCAGGCTGTGATGGCTAGTTCCAAATCAATGGTCATGCAGATCATCCTAAATGAATTCTGGGACGCCAAAGAAAACAAAATGTTATGCATATGAAAAATATGTTTGAAAGGAAAAAACGGTGCTTGTAAATGTGAGAAGGAAAGAAGAGGAGGTGGGACAAGAGCATAGCCATAATGCATATCTATGTATGAACTTCTCAAAGAACTGAATCTATTAATAAAAATATTTGGGAGATATTGACTCAAATTTAACATCAATAAGACTCCATTTTCTCCTCCTTTTCCTTTCTCCCTTCTGCCCTTGCTCTCATATTTGTTCCATCTTCCTTCATTCAATATGTCCTTCCTTCCTTGCTTTCTTCCTTCCTTCTGTCCTTCTTCCCTTCCATTATTCATATGTTGAGTCCATTTTCATGACTACTCTCTATAATGTGTACATGGAAATAGGCCCTTGTAATACTCAATCTATAAAAATGTCTCTACAAAGCTATAACTACAGTGTGCTCACAAAGTATGAATATGTCTGCAACTGCTTTAGCAAGAGGTGACATTACCTTCATGAATCTTCACGATGATTTCCTTATTATATCTTGAGTGAACCATCACAGTTACTAAGAGTGGGCATGCATCATGATTGACAGTCTCAATTTTTATGTCCCTGTTCCAGGAGAGACACAGAGACAAGGTTAGAGTTCTATTCCTGTCTCATCCACCCTGATTAGACCTTTTTCCTACTTTCAAGGCATGATATGGCTTAAGACAATGAATTAGAGTGTTGGGGCTACTTCATATTCTAATGTCATTAGAGAACTTTTGTCAAAGTATAGAGAACCCAGGAGAAGGAGACTTCCATCATTGACTTGCTGACCTTAAATGCTTTTGAGAGGCTGGCAGGAAATGAACTGTTCTCTGTTATCAGGAGTTTGCATAGGCAAGGATGTCTTCTCTGCCTGAAAAATATTAAACTTTTCTGGGCTGATTTCTACCTCCTCTAGTGTCATGATATAAATTCACCCTCACCTTTTGTATCATACAGTCTTTATCTCTGGACTAACCACCACCATGTTACCCTCTCCCTACACTACAGTCCTGAACATTTTCAGTGTCATTACCACTGAACATTGCTCGTCTATCTTGTAACCTGTCTAGTATTACTAATTCTATCTAGAACACTTGTCAGTTAGCATTTTCCCTGCCCTAGATTCTATCTCTGTTGCTTAGCATCCTGTAAAAGCCTTATGTGGCTGTCTACTTCACAGATGGCTATGAATTGTATCTGTCAAATTATTTCATCCCAGCCTATGACCAATTATTTTTTTTTGTTTTGTTTTGTTTTTCTGGGCTTTGCCTGCCTCTTCTGGCCAGGACCTTTGAGGTTCCAGGAATGACAAAGATTTATGTGACCCTTGGGCTTGCAGTGTGGCCTTTTTTCATCTGTAACCTGCCTCCATTCATTGGTTGTGCCATACTTTTCTAGGCTTAGAATGATTTGGATACATTCTTTGCTTGTTTTTTCTTGTCCATTGATTCTACCCTCTGTTAACAGGTCTGCCATCAACATCAGCTGTTGATATACTGGCTATCAACTCTATGTCTTCACCTCAGACCTAGCTGACTCTACAAAGCCCTTTGTAGAGCCATTCCATGGACAATAAATGTGGAGCTGTTCTTATGCAGGGAACCCCAGAGATCTTGGATGGAGAGACAAGCAGTTGAACAGTGATAAAATCTCTGCGTTGTGAAAACATATATGTTTGAAAGACAATGCCCTTATTAATCTGGTGTATTCTCTTAACTTTTCTCCTCCTTCTCCCTGGTCTTATAATGGCTAAGATAACAGACATCATCTTGAGCATTAAATAAGACAGATTATGCTAAGTAAAACTGACATCAGTGTTCCTACTGTCCTGGCTTCTACAGGTAACCCTAAAAGATCACACAAAAAATGAGATTTGAAACTAGGATCCACAGATTGAGGAAAATGTATGGCATTTGCCTTTCTGTTGTTTCTGCGTTTTCTCCATCATAACTTTTTTCAAGTTCCATTCATTTACATGAAAATTTCACAATATAATTTATCTTTGCAGCTGAGAAAATTCTTGTTGTATATATTACAATATTTCATGGTCCATGCCTCTCAGAGATAGCAAGTTTTTCAGCTGAAAACCTGGCTCTTGAGTCTTTATTGGTAAAACAGAACTATCTGGGATTTTCAATTAAAACAACAGTAGGAGATTATGCAGAGGCCATAGAGGAGTGCTTCCTACTGGGTTATTCCTTATGGCGTTCTCAACCTGATTCCTTATAGAACCTGAGACTACCATCCCAGAGATAGCACCACTCATAGTGGGCTGAGCCCTCCCTCATCAGTCACTAAGAAAATGCCCCACAGACTTGTGTACAGTTTGATCTTACGGAGGGATTTTTTTCAGTTGAGGCTCATTTCTCTGTGATGACTCTATCTTATGTCAAATCAGCATAATACTAGCCAGTGTGGTACAATAACAGTTCTATCTTATTTTCTGAGAAATCACCATACTTATTTCTAGAGGGGTGGCACCAGGTGACACTCTCTCCAACAACATATTGTAAATTAGTGCTATTCTTTTTTTTTTTTATTAATTTATTCTTGTTACATCTCAATGTTTATCCCATCCCTTGTATCCTCCCATTCCTCCCCCCACCCCCATTTTCCCATTATTCCCCTCCCCTATGACTGTTCCTGAGGGGGATTACGTCCCCCTATATATTCTCATAGGGTATCAAGTCTCTTCTTGGCTACTTGCTGTCCTTCCTCTGAGTGCTACCAGGTCTCCCCCTCCAGGGGACATGGTCAAATGTGAGGCATCAGAACACGTGAGAAAGTCGTATCACACTCTCCACTCAACTGTGGAGAATATTCTGACCATTGGCTAGATCTGGGAAGGGGTTTAAAGTTTACCTCCTGTATTGTCCTTGGCTGGTGCCTTAGTTTGAGCGGGACCCCTGGGCCCAAATCTGCCTATCATATTGTTCTACTTGTAGATTTCTAGGACCCTCTGGATCCTTTTATTTTGCTGTTCTCCCATGCGTCTCTCATTTAGAGTCCCAATAGGATGTCCTCCCCTCTGTCCCAGTTTCCTGGTAAGTGAAGGCTTTTGTGGGACATGCCCCTTGGGCTAGTATGCAGATATAAGTGAGTATATACCATTTGATTCTTTCTGCTTCTGGGTTAACTCACTCATTATGATCATTTCTAGCTCAATCCATTTATCCACAAATTTAGGGAATTCCTTGTTTTTAATAGCTGAGTAGTATTCCATAGTGTATATGTACCACAGTTTCTTTATCCATTCTTCTACTGAGGGACACTTGGGCTGTTTCCATGTTCTGGCTATTATGAATAAGGCTGCTATGAACATGGTTGAGCAAATTTTCTTGTTGTGTGCTGGAGCATCTTCTGGGTATATTCCAAGGAGTGGAATAGCTGGGTCTTGAGGAAGTCCTATTCCCATTTTTCTGAGATAGCACCAGATAGATTTCCAAAGTGGCTGTACTAGTTTGCATTCCCACCAGCAATGAAGGAGTGTTCCTCTCTCCCCACATCCTCGCCAGCATGTGGTGTCGCTTGAATTTTTGATCTTAGCCATTCTGATGGGTGTAAGATGGAATCTCAGAGTTGTTTTGATTTGCATTTCCCTGATGACTAAGGAGGTTGAGCATTTCTTTAAGTGTTTCTCAGCCATTTGATACTCCTCTGTTGAGAATTCTCTGTTTAGCTCCAAGCCCCATTTCTCAATTGGGTTATTCGGTTTGGTGGTGTTTAATTTCTTGAGTTCTTTATATATTTTGGATATTAGACCTTTGTCAGATGTAGGGTTGGTGAAGATTTTTTCCCAGTCTGTAGGCTGTCGCTTTGTTCTCTTGACAGTGTCTCCTGCCTTACAGAAGCTTCTCAGCCTCATGAGGTCCCATTTATTAATGGTTGACATTAAGGCCTGGGCCGTTGGTGTTCTGTTCAGGAAGTTGTCTCCTGTGCCAATATGTTCCAAGCTCTTTCCCACTTTTTCTTCTAAGTGGCTTAGTGTCTCTGGTTTTATGTTGAGGTCTTTAATCCACTTGGATTTGAGTTTTGTGCAAGGTGACAAATAAGGGTCCAGTTTCATTTTTTTACACATAGACCTCCAGTTAGACCAGCACCATTTGTTGAAGATGCTATCCTTTTTCCATTGAATGGATTTGGCTTCTTTGTCAAAAATCAAGTGACCATATGTGTGTGGATTCATATCTGGATCTTCGATTCGATTCCACTGATCAACCAGCCTGTTGCTGTGCCAGTACCATGCTGTTTTAAGTACTATTGCTTTATAGTACAGTTTGAGATCAGGTATGGAGATTCCTCCGGAGCACCTTTTATTGTACAAGAATGTTTTAGCTATTCTGGGTTTTTTGTTTTTCCATATGAAGTTCAGAATTGAACTTTCAATGTCTTTAAAAAATTGTGTAGTTATTTTAATAGGGATTGCATTGAATCTGTAGATTGCTTTTGGTAGGATGGCCATTTTTACTATGTTAATTCTCCCGATCCATGAGCAAGGAAGATCACGCCATCTTCTCAGGTCATCTTCAATCTCTTTCTTCAGAGTTTTGAAATTTTTTTCATACAAGTCCTTCACTTGCTTAGTTAGGGTAACTCCTAGATATTTTATATTGCTTGTGGCTAATGTGAAGGGTGTGGTTTTCCTAATTTCTTCCTCTGCAAGCTTGTCATTTGTGTATAGGAAGGCTACAGACTTTTTTGAGTTAATTTTGTATCCAGCCAATTTACTGAAGGTGTTTATCAGCTTTAGGAGTTCTCTGGTGAAGTTTTGAGGGTCACTTATGTACACTATCATATCATCTGCAAAGAGGGATAATTTGACTTCCTCCTTTCCCATTTGGATACCCTTGATCTCCTTTTGTTGTCTTATTGATCTGGCTAGAACTTCGAGTACTATATTGAAGAGATATGGAGAGAGTGGGCAGCCTTGCCTTGTTCCCGATTTGAGAGGAATTTCCTTGAGTATCTCACCATTTACTTTGATTTTGGCTATTGGCTTGCTGTATATAGCCTTTATTATGTTGAGGAAAGTGCCTTGTAGCCCCGATC
The DNA here is from genome assembly GCF_903995435.1 of Acomys russatus. Taxonomy (NCBI): domain Eukaryota; kingdom Metazoa; phylum Chordata; class Mammalia; order Rodentia; family Muridae; genus Acomys; species Acomys russatus. The sequence continues at coordinate 7,716,833 of NC_067143.1, read as the reverse complement.
TCTCTAAAACTTTAAACATGAATGGGTGTTGAATTTTATCAAATGCTTTCTCTGCATCCAAGGAGATGATCATGTGGTTTTTTACTTTCAGTTTGTTTATATGGTGGATTACATTGATGGATTTCCGTATATTAAACCATCCCTGCATGCCTGGAATGAAGCCTACTTGGTCATGATGAATGATATCTTTGATGTGCTCCTGTATTCGTTTTGCAAGTATTTTATTTAGTATTTTTGCATCTATGTTCATAAGAGAAATTGGTCTGAAATTCTCTTTCTTTGTTGAGTCTTTGTTAGGTTTAGGTATCAATGAGACTATGGCCTCATAGAATGAATTTGGTAATTTTCCATCCATTTCTATCTTTTGCAGTAGCTTGAAGAGTATCGGTATTAGCTCGCCCTTAAAGGTCTGGTAGAATTCTGCACTGAAACCATCTGGCCCTGGGCTTTTTTTGGTTGGGAGACCATCGATGATTGCTTCTATTTCTGTAGGGGAAATGGGACTATTTAACTTGTTTATCTGTTCTTCATTCAACTTTGGCAAGTGAACTTGATCAAGAAAATCGTCCATTTCCCTTAGATTTTCAAATTTCGTGGCGTATATGCCTTCAAAGTAGGATCTTATGATTCTTTGAATTTCTTCAGTGTCTGTTGTTATGTCTCCCTTTTGATTTCTGATTTTGTTGATTTCAATACTGTCTCTCTGCCTTTTAGTTAGTTTGGCTAATGGTCTGTCTATCTTGTTGATTTTCTCAAAGAACCAGCTTTTGGTTTTGTTGATTCTTTGGACTGTTTTCTTAGTTTCTAATTTGTTAATTTCAGCCCTGAGTTTGATTATTTCCAGGCGTCTACTCCTCTTGGGTGTTTCTGCTTCTTTTTTTTCTAGGGCTTCCAGTTGTGTTGTTAAGATGCTTATGTGCGATGTTTCCAATTTCTTTTTAAAGGCACTTAGTGCTATGAATTTTCCTCTTAGCACTGCTTTCAATGTATCCCACAAATTTGGGTATGTTGTTTCTTCATTTTCATTGAATTTCAGAAACTCCTTGATTTCTTTCTTTATTTCTTCCCTGACCCAGGTGTCATTTAGCAGAGAGTTGTTTAGTTTCCACAAACGTGTAGGCTTTTTGTTATTTCTGTTGTTGTTGAATTGCAGCCTAAGAGCATGATGATCTGATAGGATACAAGGTATTATTTCAATCCTCTTGTATCTGTTGAGGCTTGCTTTGTGACCTACGATGTGATCAATTTTGGAGAAGGTTCCATGGGGTGCAGAGAAGAAGGTGTATTCTTTCTTGTTTGGGTGAAAGGTTCTATAGATATCTGTTAGATCCATTTGACCCATGGCATTGGTTAATGATGTTATTTCTCGGCTTAGTTTCTGTTTCAATGACTTATCCTTCAGTGAGAGTGGGGTGTTGAAGTCTCCCACTATTATTGTGTGGGGATCGATGTGTGGTTTAAGCTTTTTTAGGAGATCTTTTACATATGTGGGTGCCCTTGTATTGGGAGCATAGATGTTCAGAATTGTGATGTCATCTTGGTTGACTTTACCTTTGATGAGTATGAAGTGTCCTTCCTCATCCCTTTTGATTAATTTTGGTTGAAAGTCTATTTTGTTCGATACTAAAATGGCTACGCCTGCTTGCTTCTTGTGACCATTTGCTTGGAATATTTTTTCCAACCTTTTACCCTGAGGTAATGCCTTTCATTATGGGTGAGATGTGTTTCTTGAATGCAGAAGAATGTTGGATCTTGTTTATGTACCCATTCAGTTAGTCTGTGTCTTTTTATTGGAGAATTGAGGCCATTGATGTTGAGAGATATTAATGACCAATGACTGTTAAGAGTCGTAATTTTGATGTTGTTTCCAGTCGAGTGTTTGTGTAGTTGTGTTTTTGCCATGGGATAGTTATCTATTTCCTGGGTAGTTTTGGTTGTAGCTTGACCCTTTGGGATGGAGTTTTCCTTCTAGTACCTTCTGTAAAGCTGGGTTTGTGGATAGGTACTGTTTGAATTTGTTTTTGTCATGGAATATTTTGTTTTCTCCATCAATGGTTATTGATAATTTTGCTGGGTAAAGTAGTCTGGCCTGGCATCTGTGTTCTCTTAGGGTTTGCAGGATCTCTGTCCAGGCCCTTCTGGCTTTTATGGTCTCTGCTGAGAAGTCAGGTGTAATTCTGATAGGTTTACCATTAAATGTTATTTGGCCCTTTTCCCTTGCAGCTTTTAATATTTTTTCTTTGTTCTGCATGTTTTGTGTTTTGATTATTATGTGGCGGGCAGTTTTTCTTTTCTGGTCAATTCTATTCGGTGTTCTGTAGGCCTCTTGTATGTTTATAGGCATCTCTTTCTTTAGATTGGGGAAATTTTCTTCTATGATTTTGTTGAGAATAGTTTCTGGGCCCTGGAGTCTGATGTCTTCTCTTTCTTCAATGCCTATTATCCACAAATTTCTTCTTTTCATGGTGTCCTTAATTTCTTGGATGTTTTGTGTCAGGAGTTTTCCCGATTTGTCATTTTCTTTAATGGTTGATTCAATATCTGTAATTGTATCTTCTAGCCCTGAGATTCGTTCTTCCATCTCTTGGATTCTGTTAGAAAAGCTCACCTCTGTGTTGCTCGCCTTCTTCTCTGAGGTCTCACGTTCTCGTTTTTCTTCTGTCTGTGTGTTTATCATTGAATCCATTTTCATTTTCAGATCTTGAACTGATTTTTTGATTTCTTTCATCTGATTTTTTGTATATTCCTGAGTTTCTTCCATTGCCTCTTTATAGGTCTTCAGAGCTTGAACCGTTTTACTTATTTCTTTCATCTGGTTGTTTGCATTTTCCTGCAATTTTTCCAGTTCCACTCTATGTGCTTCTTTTATGTCTCTCACCTGTTTGTCTGCGTCTTCCTGCATTTGATTACGAATTTTATTTGTTTCCTCCATTATCATCCTTATTACTAAGGATTTGAGGTCATTTTCTTGTATTTCCATTGTATTTGAGTTCTCTGGGTGGTTTTCTTTGGGATAGCTGGAAACTGGAGATGCCATGTCGTTTTGGGGTTTTTTGCGTATGCTTTTTTGTTGTCCTTTAGACATCTTGCCGTCTTTGTTTTTGTTGGGTAGCTTCCAGAGTTGAATGGAGGGTGTCTGACGATAGATTCACTTGTTTTCTCACGATTTCCCTAGGCTGCGAGCTCAAAGCTTCACTGGTGTGGATGTTAGGAGGTTAGCCCTGTTGTTCTGGTCTCTCACAGCCAGTGATCCTCAGTCCCCCTCTGCTGTGGATCCTGCAATTGTTCTGGGTCTCTGAATGAGCGTTGGGTCAGGCCAAGGTATCCACAGCCTTCTGTGTTCCCTGCCAAGTCCAGCCAGGAGCACTGGGACCGAACCATGGGCAGAACTCAGCTAGATTCTCAGGGCCTGAACCGTCTGCCAAGCTCAGCTAGGGATTTTGGGCCCAAAATGCACACAGGGTCCAGCCAGAATTTTTGGGCTGGGACTACGCACCAAGCTCCACTAGGGCCTTTTGGCCCAAAGTGCGTGCTGTGGTCAGTTATTGACTCAGGGCCCGAGCTGACCACCAATCTCAGCCAGGAATTCTGGATTCAAACTGCACACTGTGTCCAACCAGAGTCTTAGAGCTGGTGGAACCGAGAGCTCTGTCCAGCCTGTGCCACAGCAGGAGAACTGCGGCTGCTCTGAGTTAGCGCCAGTGGTGGAACAAGTGCTCCGCCCGCACTGTGTCACTGCAGGAGAGCTGCCGCTGAGCTGAGGTGGTGCCTAGGATGGAACTGAGCACGTCACCAAGCCTGCGCCACAGCAGGAGAACTGCGGCTGCTCTGAGTTAGCGCCAGTGGTGGAACAAGTGCTCCGCCCAGACTGTGTCACCGCAGGGGAGCTGCCGCTGAGCTGAGGTGGTGCCTAGTGTGGAGCAGCGAGCTCAACTAAGCCTGTGCCACAGCAGGGGAGCTATGGCCACGCTGAGTTAGTGCCTCAGGCAGAATTGCTTGCTGGGCCGGGCCAATACCCAGGACTCTGGGGCCGAACTGTCCGCCGAGTCCAGTCTGGGTCCAAAGGCTCCACGCGACCCAAATCCTGCCCCGAGTCCCCTCTCCCGCAGCAATTCCCACCAGCCACCACACCAATCGCCTCCACCGGAAGGCTATGAGCTGCAAACCTCAGCCGCCGCTGCTGGTGCCGCTGGTGCTGCTGCCTCTGCCGCTGCCGCTCCGATCAGAGAAAAACCACGCTCCTCCCGTGTGCCGGGGCACGCAGGTCCTCCGCACCCTGGTCCCTCCGAACCGTGGAGCACTCCCACTGCCGTGATGTTCGGACCTCGGTGTTCCTGGCTCAGAAATCTGTGCAATTCCCCGAATTGTTCACTGGAGCCTCCAAACGCGGTCCACACTGCTCGCCACCATCTTGGATCTCCTCTAGTGCTATTCTTTCCACAGAGTCCTTATCAGAATTTTTTGTTCTTTGGATTCTTGGTGAAATTCATCAAGCTCGGAATAAACTAGAATCTCGGAGAAATAAAATTTGCATTTCATTGACGACCACTGACATTGAACACCTTTCAAAATGTTAGCAGTTATTTATACTTCTTGTTTGGGGATGTATCTGTTCAAATCTTTGTTTGAATGGGTTGCTTCATTTTTGATAATCTACTTTTTGAGCTCTTTATCTTTCTAGATACCAGTCTTCTGCTCTATGTATGTACAGCTGGAGAATTGAGTTGTTTTCACTTCAATTGTTCCTTTCTTCCTTTCTTTTCATTTTTTCCTCCTTTCCTTTTTTCCTTCTTTCATTGCCCCCCCCTTTTCCCTTCTGCCCTGGGTTTTCTGGAACTCACTATATGGCCTAGACCGTTCTTTAACTTATCTAAACCTTCCTGATTTCATATTCTATAGTCTGGTGTTCCAAAAGTAGGCTACCATGTCTGGTAGATGGATTCTACTATAGTCTATCTCCCCCTGTAAATGTTTCTGTGTCACAATGTCCTCTATTTAGTAGAGCTCTCATTTTTTCCTTTTAACTTACTTCAAAATTGGTGTTTTTATTGCTCAAGAGTGCTAGAAACTCAATCTCAGAATTAATGCCTAAACTCTGGGCTGAAATTCTTCTAGGTCGTCAATATATCTATTTATTGGATACTCCTGTGTTGGGGAATGACAGAGCCCATCATTAGCCATCTTGCAGCATAAGCCATTCTTTCAAACACAGTAGAACACTCTGCTTACAAAGCCATCAGCAATGATATTCTTTTCTTTTTTTCTGTGTGTTGTGGGACTAACCTTGCTCTAAAATATTTGCAAAATCATTTAACCTAAAGTTGTAATTATTGTTGGGCTTATCATTAACTTACTCATTTGTGAATAATTTATATAATTTATATGTGATATCTACACACACACACACACACACACACACACATATTAAGTGAAAATCCTTAGCTATTTACTGAGGGTTTACAAATAATTGCATATTTATGATATAGCAACAGACAACAGAGAAGTGATTAATGCCCTCAAAGGCTTTACTTCTTTCTAGTTTTAATTCTGAAATGGAGACTGAGCCACATTAGCCTACAGGTCTTGTTCTTTCCATATTGGTCATACTATGACTTAGCATTCCCTTGATGATTGTCATTCGTGATTTTTATAGTTTTCCATTTGATAGACTCTCCCAACTCCCTCCATTACTAAAGGCAGCTCTTGGTTATGCTTCCGATGTACAAGATTCTGCAGCAGAGAACTAGCCTTATGACAGAAAGAACCTTGGATCCAGATTTCTATTTGTTTCTGACACAACCTGAGACACTGAGCGCCTATACTGGGGCCATCATCTGCTCTCACATCAGCACTGGAGTGGGTTGTTGTTAGCCCAAATAAATATAAACTGGATTTAAGTTAAAGTTCCAGAAGTACTCTTTTTGATAAATTTCTCAATCTCTGCAATCCCATTTATCCTCCTTATGACCCAGGTTAGTCATTCAAAGGTAGCAGGGAATTTCTGAGAATCAGAGAGGACACAACACGTGGTCATATTTTTGTTGTTGTGCTGGTTGTTGTTATAGGAACTCCAGTGTAGATTTCCTAAGCAAGGATCTAAGCATGTTAGCCTAGGAAAATAACATTACAGCACTGGAAGCTACTACATTGATAATTCACTTTGTGACATCAAGTTCCAAGCTATGCTTTCCTTCATCGTTTCCCTTTCCTACCATACTGCTGTACTTCCTGAGCTTTTGTTCACAAGAATGACTTTGTCTCCATCCTCATCCTGGCTGTGGCTGACTTTCTCTTCTCGTATTTTCAGTTTGTGTTTTGCCTTCTTGGTATCATTTGCATCATCTATTCCACTTCCACCTACCTACTTTTGGGGTTCTTTATGTTGTGCCAAAATTTGCTAATCTTTTTGACCCAAGCATTCTCAGTGGCATTAGCATTGCACACTACCTGTCTGTCATGTGGCCAGTCTGGTGTCACTGCCATCAGAGACAGTGCTAAGGTTTTGTAATCAGATACATCAACATATGAAGGTGGAGAGAGGCCATCCTCTGTGGTTCTTTTTACCAATGCCTTGCTCAGAATCCCATGGTCAAGTATTTTCTCTGTTCTCTCTTGTATTTGCCATGATTCCTTTTATTTCTGACTCTCTGATCCCTCATGACAAATTTCCAATGATTTCCTCTAGACTAGGTTCCCTTCAAATCAAACCTGTCTCAAGTTTACATCATTCTCTGGAGACCAAAGCAGTCATTACTTGAATTAAGCATGTTTTTGTAACATTTTCTTTAAAATGTGGGCTCATAGAGACTGGACCACCAACCAGACAACATACATGGACTGGTCCTGGGCCTCCTGCACATATGTATCAGATGTGCAGCTTGGTCTTCATGTGGGTTCCCCCAACAACTGGAGCAGGGGCCCTCTCTGACCCTGAGGCCTGCTTCTGGATAACATTATTCTAATTGGAGTGCCTTGTCTGGCCTTAGTAGAAGGCGATGTGCCTAGTCCTGCAGCAACTTAGTGTGCCAGGGAGTTGTGATACTCATGGGGGACCCTCCCCTCTGCTGAAGAGAAGGAGAGTGAAGAATGTGGGAGAGGTGTGAGGAAGGAGTTGGAAGAGAGGAGTTGAGTTGTGATCAGACTGTAAGGAGGTGAAAAAATTAAATAAATTTAAGAAAACCTGTCCCATGTTTTAGTTCTCTCTCTCTCTCTCTTTCTCTCTCTCTCTCTCTCTCTCTCTCTCTCTCTCTCATCCTCTCTCCTCTCTCTCCCTCTCTCTCCATCTCCTCGCTCCTCATCTCCTCTCTCTCTCTCCTCTCTCTCTCTCTCTCTCTCTCTCTCTCTCTCTCTCTCTCTCTCTCTCTCTCTCTCTCTCTCTCTCTTTCTCTCTCTCTGTCCTTTATGCTTGTGCATCAGATGTATTCTGTCACCTACTGTTCTAATGCCATGCTTGTCTTCTGCCATGCTCTCTCCCACAATGGTCATTGACTCTTACCTTCTGAAACTCTAAGTGCCCAAATCAAATGTTTTCTTTTATAAGTTGTCTTGGTCATAATGTTTCATTACCAAAATAAAAAATGAGCTTTGTCTTACATTATATTACTCAATACTATTGATCTATGCTTTTTTATGTCCTTTATGCTCCAAAAACTTGTCATTCATTATAGTTTTGTTTTTCTGTATATGTTGATTTTCTTCTAATTCCAATTCTAAATGATATGTGATTTTCTCCTCCTCCTCACATTTATCTTATGTAACATAGCACAATGTACATTAATCACCCATAGTACCTCAAATGACCATGACTTCTTGCTTTTAACAGTCAAGTAAACATGATCTGTATATGACTACTACAGTTTACTGATAAATTCCTACATTGTTTCTTGTCTGGGATACTCTCTGTCTTCAATATTGTAAATAATTATGCAACAAACATACAAAACATAATTTTTGTAAGATGATACATATGTGTTCATCAGTTAATTTGTAACTGAAATGACATTATTTTCAAATAAGCATATGGTGTCATTTTTAGGTCTTTTTAATTATTTTAGGTTTCTCTTTTATTTTTGAGATCATTATATAATTTATTTCTCTTTCATTTTCTCCTTCCAAACTCTTTGATTTGAACTTTCTTTCTTTTTTTTCACATTATTCATCACTTTTATTACCAAATTTTGTTACATAAATGTATATGCCTATATGCACACACACACATACACACACACAAACATTCATATATTCCAAATATAATGTGTTGTCTATATATCACTTGTTTTTATAGATGTCACTTTTGCATTACATAGCCATGTGGCATGCTTTTATAGGATAAGGCTATTTCTCCCACCCTCTTCCTTCCTTTGGTGCCTGTTGTTTCTTGTGCAGGGCTGAGCTCATGTGGTCTTATCCCAATCCAGTATGTCATATCTATGGTTGCTGTTCTTGTTCAGCTCATGTTTGGGCAGTCACGGTTTTGTATATTAGTCTATATTTTGCAAAGAGATATTTATTTGATGAGGGTTGAGGATTATACTCATCATTGGGTATAAGCATAAAAATGTAGAATATTGTTAAGAATAATCACAGTTTAATAAATTTGTGGTTTTAGGTTCTCTTCCGAGATCAATGACTTTACTAGCCCTCACGATGGCTATATTTTCAGTGTCAGGCATGATTTCTTTTTTGCTGAGTTCATATTAAATCCAGTTACAGAGCTTTTGGTTACTACCTGTGTGTGTGTGTGTGTGTGTGTGTGTGTGTGTGTGTGTGTGTCTGCATGCATGCACACATGCACATGTTTGCACATGCATGCACGTGCATGTCACTATTTACCCTTATGGGTATCATGACTGTTGGGCATTGTTGTTTATAGCTGGCTAGGATTGTTGGTTGTTTTCCTCATTAGGAAGTTTATATGGTTCCTTTTCAGCCCATAAAGCTAGTTCTCAGGGAGGAGGCATTCCAGTCAGTTAAAGATCAGCTTCTCTGGGCTCTGTGCCTAAACTGAATTGATTCCTCACAATAGAATCCTATCTTCCACCTCTGGGAGAGAAATCAAGATAGATATTCTGTATGTTTTAGGAGTCTCATAGACAAATGTGCTAGTTTTTATATTTTAATGCACTAGAAGTCTCTAATATTTTGTTTCTGTGTTAGACAACACATATTGTTTTTTGCCTTGGATTGTGAATTTTTTATTTTATTTAAGTTATTTACTCAGATTACATCTCATTTGTTATCCTCTCACTTGGATCTTCCCATTCTCCCTCCCTCCCTCTTTCATCCTATTCCCATCACATAGGTCTGTGACAGAAGGGGACCTTGTCCCCCACAATAAGATCACAGCTTATCAGGTCTCTTCCTGGTAGCCTGCTTACTCTTCCTCTGAGTGGCACCAGATATTCCCACCAAGGGGAAGTGGTCAAATAGGGGGCACCAGAGTTCATGTCTGAGTCAGTCCCTACTCTCCACACAATTGTGGAGAATGTGGTGTCCATTGGCTAGATCTGGATAGGGGTTCTAGGTTTACTGCATGCATTGTGCTTGTTTGGTACAGCAGTTTGAGCTGAGCTGCCTGGGTCCAGATCCACTAGCCTTAATGGTCTTCTTTTAGGTTTCTAGGACCCTCTGGACCCATCTAGTTCACCATTCTCCCTTACCTCTCACACCCAGAGTCACAATAGGAAGTCCTAGTATCTATCCAGATCTCTGTCTAAGTGAAAACTTTCAGGGTACATCTCTGTTGGGCTAGTGTCCAATTATAAGTGTTTATATATAGTGTGTATTTTTTTGGGTCTAGCTTAACACATTCAGTATGATAATTTCTAGTTCCATCCATTTGCCTGTCAACTTCAAGATTTCCTTGTTTTTAATAGCTAAATAGTATTCCATAGTGTAAATGTACCACATAGAAGGCAAATCCATTCAATGGGAAAAGTATAGAATCTTCAATAAATGGTGCTACTCTAACTGGATGTCTACATGTAGAAAGATGTAAGTAGATCCATATTCATCACCATGCACAAAACTCAAGTCCAAGCAGATTAAAGACCTCAACAAAAAACCAGAGACACTAAATCTGTTAGGAGAAAAAGCTGCGAAGAGCCTGGAACTCATTGGCACAAGAGACAACTTCCTGAACAGAACTCCAACATCGCAGGCCTTAAGGTCAACAATAATAACTTGGACCTCATGAGGCAGAGAAGCTTATGTAAGGCAGAGGACACTGTCAACAGAACAAAGTGACAGCCTACAGACTGGGAAAAGATCTTCATCAACCTTACATTTGACAAAGGACTAATATCCAAAATATATAAAGAACTCAAGAAATTAAACACCACCAAACCAAATAATCAAATTGAGAAATGGGGCTCAGAACTAAACAGAGAATTCTCAACGGAGGAATATCAAATACTGAGAAAAACTTAAAGAAATGCTCAACATCCTTAATCATCAGAGAAATGCAAATTAAAACAACTCTGAGATTCCATCTTACACCCATCAGAATGGCTAAGATCAAAGATTAAGTGACAGCATATGCTGGTGTGGATGTGGAGAAAGGTGAGCACTCCTTCATTGCTGGTGGGAGTGCAAACTTGTACAACCACATTGGAAATCAATCTGGTGCTTTCTCAGACAACACATATTTAAGTGCATATTTATATGGGTACATTATTATTAAAATAATATTGAGCTTTTTCCCTGTTTGGGACATTTCACTCATTCCTGTTTGTACTTCTGAGTATGAAGCACAGATCCTCATGAACTACATCCTCATTCCTATTGAATATTTAGATCTTTTGAATTACAATATCTTTTGTTCTTCTTTGGAACAATTTAATAATTGTCATAACTGCTTTTTTTCTGGAATGAAATTCTTCAAAATATTCATCTGTGGGATAAATCAAGAGTAGAGGCTCTAACATGCAACCTGATGATGTGGGCTCATCGGGAATTCACAAGGTAGCAGTGGAGAAATAACTCTGAAGATATTCTCCTGCTCTTCACATATTATCCACAAAATTTATTAACAAAAATACACAAACATACACAGAATGTATATGCATTAACAAAAATATGGAAGCATACCCAAAATGAAAAAAATATAGAAATCATTCATTTATTTACCATTCTGGGATTTACAATGTGTATTTGAAGTTAAAAATAAAAAGTAGAGCTAGGAGGGATTCCAAGATAGTGGTGCTGAAGACACACAGTGTCTGATCTTCAGGGAAGAGACTGGGGACCCTACTGTGAGCCATGGACCATGGGAGCTGGGGGACACTGGGTAAGAAGGGTCTGCACAGTGCAGACCATGGGCAGGTCTGTCCTCTGGTCATCCAGTGGCCCATTGATGAAAGGAGCCCAGTACCCAAAGTCTGGACAAGAGGCCACCTCTGAGCTATATGAGCTGTAGCCTTGCTCTCCAGTGTGAACTTGGTGTATGGGACTGAACTCCAGGCAGTGAGGCCTTGGAGCTCCTGGCCTAGGGAAATCTCAGGAAATGGATGGATCTGTCCTCAGCCTCCCCCATGCCAGCCCACAGAAAGCCCAGGTGACACAGGGGGCCCAGATGGCTGTGGACACATTGTCCAGCCATGGCAGCATGGTCTGAGAAGAGCCAGGCAGGAGCCTAGCTGCTGGCCCCAGAAGACTGTCCCAGAAACATTGTCAGAATTGACCGAGCCTAGCCAATCTCCACAGACTAGCAGGGCCACCCATGTTCTCGTGAGGGGCTGGGCAGGCCTGAGGGGAAAGGGCAGGAAACTACTCAGCAGGCCCAACCCAGTGGGATGGAGCTGCCTCAGGTGCACGGTCTGAATGAATGGGGCAGGAACCTAGCTACCAGCCACAGTGGACTGTCCCTGAATAATTGATCATAATGGACCTATCCTAGCCAGGCTCCATAGCCTGATAGGGTCTCCCAGACTTTCAGGAGAAGCTGGGAAGGTCTGAGGGGATAGGGCAGAAACTAACCAGCCATGCAGAGTCTCTCAAGTTGTAGTGGGATGCTGGGCAGGCCTGAAGGGATAGGGCAGAAATCTAGCCAACCAACAGTCAGAAGGCAGTGGCAGCTCTCTCCCTGGCAGATGGAACCTAGGCCGCAATGCCTGGTTGGATAAGGCAGATCCCTAAACAACTCCTAGAAGCCAACAGGGGTTCAGGCCCTCTAGGGTGATCTGAGCCTAGGATGCAAAGCCCCAGGGCCTGAGGGCAGGGTATTCAAATCCCAGGCAAAGACAGAATAACAGGCTCTACATAAACTACCTCAAACTGATCCTGGAGCTAGAGAGCACTAGCACCTAACTCTGCTGACCCAGTGGGGAGATCAGGGTGTGGAGCAAAGTGTTCAGAAGCCAAAACCATGTCACCTGCCTGTCCCAGGGAAGAGCTCCCTGATCCCCACAGGCAAAGGTTCTTGACCTATAATCACTCTCAATAAACAGTGAAGGACATCAGAAGCTACTTACCAACACCAGAGACAGTAAGATGAATAAAGACCAGTGTAAAAACAGAAACAACAAAAATCAAAACAATATGGCATCTCTGGATCCCAGCTATCCCAAAGAAAGCAACCCAGAGAGTTCAAACACAATTGAAATACAAGAACATGACCTCAAATTGTTAGAAATGAAGATGGTAATGGAGGAAATGAATATAATCCATAAACAAATGAAGGAAGATGTAGCCAAACAGGTTGAAGACATAAGAGAGGCCTATAGAGGAAAATACAAACAATCAGATGAAGGAAATCAACAACACAGTTCAAGATCTGAAGATAAAAATGCAAACAAGGATAAAGGCACATAGAGAACAAGAGCAAGAGAGTGTAGAGAAGAAAGCAAGCAACACAGAGGCGAGCTCCTCTAACAGAATCTTGTTGCTGATTTTAGTGGGATCCTTCTGAGTTTTTCTCCATTTAATTGAATGTTTGCTATTGGCTTGTTGTGTATAGCATTTATTATTTTTAGCATTGGCCTTGTATTCATGATATGTCCAAGACTTTTATCATTAAAGTCATGAAGATTAACAGTGCGAACTAAGCAGTGCCCAGAATGGCCTGAGAAGTTTGAACCACAAATCAAGAATAAAGCAGGGACTGGACCTAGGTCCTCTACATAGATGCTTGGTAGCTCAAGCATCAAGTGGGTCCCCTAGCAAGGAGAAAGGGGAATGTCTATGATAGGAACTATGTTTCTTACTTTTGTATTACTTCCCCTGACCAGAATATGCCTTGCCAAGCCACAGGGGAAGAGGACAAACTCAGTCCTGATGCAACTTGATGGTCTGGAATGGATGGGCAGAAGAGCTTCCTTTTTCTGAGGAATAGGGGAAGGGTGAGGAAAGGAGGGACCAGAATAGGGAGGGGATACAATTGGAATGTAAAGTAAATAAATAAATAAATAAATTCAAAAATTGAGAAGTGTAGCAATATTTTGGCTCAGCATGATTCTGAGTGACTATTTCCTCATAGTCACATATATGGGTAAAAAAAAAACCCAGCTTCTCAATTAAAATGTAGGGCACATTAGTGGAGCTGGAAAGGAAAGAATGGCTTGGAATACTTCCCTTAACTAGGAACAGCACAATGTGTACAGGGATACTACAACTTGAGTAACAAACAAAAAATGAAACCTAGGTATTGATTTGGAGCCCAGTACCAGGTCCTCTGTGTGAAACTCAGTGTTGGGTGAAGTCTACTTGACTTCTTCCAAATAAATGTTGATTTGTGAGCCACTAAAATAGCACTAGCAAACAATATTCAGCTAATGCCCGTCCTCCAATGGTGAGTTGCAGAGTAAAGGAGTAAAGACAAATCCAGGCTTTACGTATGTGCAAAAGTCAGGAAAAACAACTGAAGGCTTTTTTTTTACAGTTCAGTGCCAAACGCTTCACAAAATGACCTAACAGTAGTAGAAAAACAATCTCTGAAAACAGGCCAGTACTGGAGACAGAGCTGCCTGCAGAAACATCTAACTAAGGTATAGACACCCTCTGGACAGACTTGAGTATCTGCCGATATCAATGCCAATCAGGTTGTTAGGCACATGCCTATTTGTGAAGAATGTGTCTATGGCTGTGATTATGAGAGTCAAGTACACATCTATTTATTATTAATCTTGGTGGTCAAGGGATTATCTCTCTCATTTGCCCATCCTTGGGTAACAGAACAATGCCCAAGTCAATGGTCATATCCCACACTCTGAAAGTGTTTTGAGCTAGACACTCTGCTCCAATGATACAGATCAATGTTTTGTTAAATGTCATCACAACACTTCCTTTGAGCTTTGGAAGAATCCCAAGTCTCTGAAGATTCTTAAAGTTTGTGAAGCTAGTACCTTCTAGCATAGGTTCAGTCTAGGTGTCCAAGGGGAGTGCTGTCTTCATTATTAGTCTTTCTGTTTGACCTGTGGTTGAATATTCTATGCTGGGTCATAAGTCCATCTCAACAGTAGAGATGGGCTTTCATGCTGTTTCTGTACTGTGTTTATTTTGATGGGCTGTGAGTATCTGGTATGACAAGCTTGGTGTCAGTCTGGGGATTTAGTATAATATGAGATCCTGGCATAGTCTATGCTCAAAGAGTATTCTTATATCCAGGATTAATGCCAAAAGCTGAGCTACATATGTGAGACTACCATGGTAACAGATAGATGCTTATGTGTGTGGTAAACCTCACAAGATATCAAAACCCTCTTGGATTATAAAAGACATACTAAATAAGGGATTTCTAACAAACACCTAAATAAAAAATCAAGAAGACTTCAAGGAAAAAAATAGGCTAACAAATGGTGCAGTGGAAAGAATAAAAGCATTTAATAATGGTAATGAATTCCTGACCACTCTCCATGGTATGGCTATTAAACAAATGAACCTGCAAGAGCTTGGATTCTTGCACAAGATCAATACAGTGTAAAATTCTAGTTGGTCCCCAGTCACAGTTAGTAGGATTGCAAATTGGTGAAATCCCTATGGACATGAGTGTAGAGAATTCTAAAACTCTGAAAGTGACTAATTGTATGCCCCAGCTATACTACTCCTTGGCACAAGTCCTGACCACAGGGCTTAACATCCTATCTCACAGATACTTTCTCAGCCATCTTCACAATAGCTAGGAAATGGGAACAATCTAAATGTACTTCAACTGAAGAATGGATAAGGCATAGGGGACAGTGTTCACCTATATAGAAAATGAAATCTTCAATTTTGGAGGTGAATGGATGGAAGTGAGTTAAATAACATAGATCAAGAAAGTTTAACACAAAAGTAAGATGGCAGTGGCAAGCACATATGGTGTCTGCATATCAGAAGATCATAGACTACAGACTAAGCAAATAACCTGGCTGTTAATTCCAAAACACCAAAATCTGTGTTTTCAAGGGGAGAAAAGGCATCCTGGGAGATAGTGATGCACAATTCCAGGCATCTGTGGATAACTTCCAGATCCAAAAGACACACATGGTCCTAGGCTCCAGGAACTTTCCATTTATCCAAACCTGACTCCCAAGTTCCAAAAAAGCACAGCCCAAGAATCTGGAACCTAGGCTCTTCCCACCTCCCTGAGCACAGCTCCTAGATGTGGATACCAGAGACAGTATTTCAGCCACTGGTTCAAGTTTCTACCCATCCTCCAGTGGAGATTGGCTGGACAATAGGAGCATACAGGGTCCCAATCCAAGATGGTGGAGCCCAGGGAAGTCTGAGTACCAACAGCACAGTTTCAGCTGGATGAGCAAACCACCTTGCTGCAGATTCTGAAACACCAGCATCTGTTCATGTTTCTCTGGGGGAGAGGAGAGTATCCAGGCTGCCATACATGCATGTAGCACTCTTAGACCTACTTGATACTCCCAACATCCCAGAAACAAGTCCAAATTCCTGAGACTTGCTGATCCCACCTACAGTTTATGGCTTCACTAGCCTTCCTGAGGAGACCTGCAGGACCTCAAGATCACACAGTTGGAAAGCCATATCCTAATTCCCCACTTATAGTTCCAGCTTGAATGTAACCATCAGAGAGGAGCTATAAGCTACTTGAGGGGAACCAGCCCCTAGTCCAAGAACTTGGTCTTCCTCTTCATGCCGGAGAAGCCCAGCAGGCTCAAGGAACAACCAGCAAACACAGGAACAAGTAGATGGCTAAAGGCCAGCATAAGAACACAATTAAAAACAACTCAGGGCAATATGACAGCAAGCTATGGATATCATAACAGCTAAAACACAGGTGACACAAAAATCCTGGAAATCAAGTACATCATGAAAACATGAAACATAAATATAATAGGAATAGAAGAAAGAGAAAATTCCTGGCTCCAAAGACCAGAAAATATTTTTTAAAATATAAAGTAAACTTCTTTAACATGAAGAAAGATGCCTTTAAAATACAAGAGACCCATAGAATACCAAAAAGTTCAGAAAAGAAAAGAAAATCCATCTGCAACATAATTATCAAAACACTAAATGTTCAGAACAAAAACATATTAAAAGCTATAAGGTAAATATGCTAAGTATTATATAAAGGCAGACATATCAGAATCACACCTGAATTCTCAGAGACTATAAAGCAAGAAAAACCTAGGCAAAAGTCATGCAGAACCTAACAGACCACAGATGTTAGGCCAGACTACTATACCCATATCACCATAGATGGAGAAAACAAGCAAAGTAAAATTTATCATCAAAATAACAGTTCAGTGTTGACATCCTAAAGCTGGAAGAGGATGGGAAGATAATGTTCCACACCTAAAAATATCTAACAGGCAACCAAATGTCACAGCTACCCTGAGAGAACCACTCTCCACCCTCTTGAGACTACTCTAGCTATCCAGATAAATGCCCCACCTTGATCCTTTCTGTAGGAACTCACAGATCTCTGATAAGAATTTATTTCCCCCAAATTCAGTTTTTTAGAAATTCCCACAAAAAATGTAGCACACGACATACATGTACATGCCAAAATGGTGACCAAAAGCTTATACCAAAAGACAAAATTAAGAACCAAATTCCAGATGCTCAGGTCTTATCACAAAATTACAAACAACATGAAAAATAAGAACAATATGTCTCTCTTAAATATCAGGAATCCTACTGTATGTATTCCTAGTGAGTGTAATTTTTATAAAGTTCAAGATACAGGATTCAAAAGAACAACTAAAACCATGTTCAGGAGTTCAAGGAAATAGAAATAGAATTAAATAAGCACCTGAGTGAACTTAAAGAAGACAGAAAAAATACTTGATTAAAGTAAAAACAACACAATTGGCCAGATATACATGCAGCAGAAGATTGGTGTCTAGAAAACATAAAGATCTCAAAGAATAAAACACCAAGGAAAGAAGCAACTCAATCAAGGAAAGAACCATAGATTTGAACAGAAGAAGTATGAACATCCGCTCACATTCTGAGAAGAGTTCAATATCAGAGCTCATCAAGAAAATGAAAATTAAAATTGCCTTGTAATTTATCTTACCCCAGGCAGAATGGATATCACCAAGAATCCAAAAAACAAGAAATGTTGAGGAGGATATGGGGGAAAGAACACGAATTTGCTATTGTTTTTGAGAATGCAACCTTGTGCTTGCACTATAGAAATTAATATAGATTCCTCAGAAAATAAGAATTGTTATACAGTACCTGTACTGACTAGTTTTATGTCAACTTGACATAAGCAAGAGTCATCAAAGAGAAGGAATTCTTAGTTGAGAAAATGCCTCCATAAAATCAGACTGTACACAAGTCTGTGGGGCATTTTCTTAGTGATTGATGGGGAAGTGCCCAGCCCATTATCCATGGTGCTGTCACTGAGCAGATAGTCCTACGTTCTATAAGTAAGCAGGCTTAGGAAGCCATAAGGAGCAAGCTACTAAGCAGCACTCCTCTGTGTCCTCTGCATGAGCTCTTACTTCCGGCTTCTCGTCTTGCTTGAGGCCTTGTCTTGACCGCCTTTGATGATGAACTGTGTTGTAGAAGTTTAAGCCAACTAAACCTTTTCCACACCCAAACAGATTTGGTCATGTTATTTCATTAAAGCAGTAGTAAGCCTAATTAAGATATTACCTGATTATACCATGTTTTGTCATATATTCTAAAGACTTTGTATCCTAATAAAAATAATCCTTTAGGATCCATGGTTATTGCTGTTCTATTCACAATAGCTAGTATAGATAACCAACCTAGATGTCCATCATCTAATAGATAGAAAATGAATATATATATATATACATATATATATATATATATATATAGTTCAGCTATAAGAATAAATTATATTGTGAAATTTTCATGGAAATGTCTATAACTAGAAAAAATGTACTGACAGAGAATCCCCAGGAACAATAAAAAGAAAAATACCATATATTCTCATCCATTGTATATCCTTCAAATCTCTAATTTTTTATGATCTTCTTGAATTATCTATGGAAACCAAGACATTTGAATGAGGTCTTTGGGAGGGCATACCTTAAGGGAGAAGAAAGAATGGAGTGAAGAAAATATGAAACTACAAAAGGGATATTGGGGTAGAAAGAGCAGTGGAGGAATAGGTAAATAAGGGGAAATTAAGAGGGTTAATAAAAATAATGGGAATAGAGAAACATACCATCTTGTAAGTAAACTTTACAACATAACTTATTTCTGAAAAAAGAGTTTGCAGTTCAGCTACTGGGTGAAGCTTTGTTGAGAACCAATGAGTTTTAAACAAAATACCTTGCCAGACGTGTGTGTGTGTGTGTGTGTGTGTGTGTGTGTGTGTGTGTGTGTGTGTGTGTGTGCTCGTGTGCACGTGCGCGTGTGCACACATGCGCCCCTGTTCACACAACACACACACACTATATATACATACATATATATATGTATGTATATATATATATATATATATATATATACATATATATATATATATACATATCAACCCATATGACTCCTTTTTCCTGGTAGTTCTTGGATTTTGTTTTTTTTGGTTTTGTTTTGTTTTGTTTTTTAACATCTTTCATCCAGCAGGTGAGCAATGCCAAGTAATGTAACTAACTGCTGTAGCAATATCTGGGAATCAGAACTAACTTCATCTTTTCAAAGCTATACAATGGTGAAGCAATAAGCATAAAGATAATGATAAAATCCGATTGATTTTCAGAATACTGACTTAAAATATATCAGGTAGGAGTCTCTGGTTTGAAACTAGAGGAGTTCCCTCTCTTAGAAAGTCTTGGGAAGTATCTAGGGAATGTGTGGCCTGTGGGCTCCTGGGAAATCCTCCTTAGTGCTATGATGGACAAGAAGGAGGTCAACTCAGCACTCAAGAACTTGAAAAAGAATTCAGGATGTGGTCTGTGGAATGGAGGCCAAACAGGATTGTGCAAAAGCAGAAATTAAGATAACCAAAAAAGGCAGCAGAAAAGGATACATCTTCAGTAAAAATCATGCAACTATAAGTGGAAGGAGTGGAAAAGAAAAAAACATTGAAACCAAGAAAATAGTGATTTAGTTGCAGTGAGTGGTGAACAGTAAGCAGGATGGGCTGGTCTCCAAGAAACCAGGAAAGAAAGGATGCAGATCTGGTTGGTCTCAGAGCTATGTCTGCACAATAATTCCTGCCTTGCTTTTTAAGATGAGAAAGCTATGTATAAACTACTTTGAAAAGGCAAATTTAGCAGCTATAGGAAATTTAAAATATTTCTTTATTCTTATTCTGTGTATGTGGGTTGCTTGTGTGTTTGTAAATTGGATGTTATTACAAGTATTCACACATGTGTGTGCACGTAAGGCAAGAGCTTAATGTGCATGGTCTTTCTTTATGATTCTCCACCTTATATCATGAATCAAGGATTTCTGCCTGATACCAGGACTTACTTGTTGAGCTATTCTTCTTAACTATCCTTCACCTGTGTATCTCAAGTGTTGAGATTATAGTTGGGCTACCAGCCTGCATCAGTGTGGGTGATGGGAGTTTAAAATCAGTTCCACTCAGTTGCATGGCAAGTGTTATACCCACTAAGCCATCTCCCCGGTGAAGTTAGGAACATTTTTATGAAGAAGGAAATCCCACTTCCAATATTCTAAATATAAATTATTTGTAAGAGATAGGATTATTCACTCAGTTTGTAAGTTTATTTGTGTTAGGTTGGTTGGTTGGTTGGCTGGTTAGTTGGTTGACTGGGTTGTTAGTTGTGTGGTTATTTAGTTGGTTGGTTCATTGCTTGGCTGGTTTGTTGGTTAGTTCATTGGTTGGTGGGGTGTTTGGATTTTTTGATAAAAATGAAAGGGTAGGGTATGACTTACAGGATGGTGTGCTTTTCTACATCTTCAGTTTCACAGTCTATAGGTAAAGTGATTAGCTTCTTATTCTATAATACTATGCATACCAAATGGAAAATTAAACTCAGCTACTATATTTCCTATGTCTAAAATATTATAAATTATTTTTCTTCTAATATGATATTTTAGTAGATTTTTTTCCTACAAAAAGCTGTTCCTTGATCTTGGTCCTCTCAAAGCTGTGTGAACTTCCTAGTGGTATTACAATTTCCTGACTTTTGCTAAAGCAGTATGAAAGCAAATGTGGGTGTGTGTTATATATGATATAAAGCCATGAAATGGTGAGTCATGTAACATATCAATACTTGAAAATAATGGCGGGGGGGGTGATCCAAGATGGCGGCGAGCAGTGTGGACCGCGTTCGGAGGCTCCAGTGAACAATTCAGGGAATTGCACAGATTTCTGAGCCAGGAACACCGAGGTCCAAACATCACGGCAGCAGGAGTGCTCCACGGTTCGGAGGGACCAGGGTGCAGAGGGCCTGCGTGCCCCTGCACACGGGAGGAGTGTGGTTTTTCTCTGATCAGAGCGGCAGCGGCAGAGGCAGCAACACCAGCGGCACCAGCAGCGGCGGCTGAGGTTTGCAGCTCATAGCCTTCCGGTGGAGGCGATTGGTGTGGTGGCTGGTGGGAATTGCTGCGGGAGAGGGGACTCGGGGCAGGATTTGGGTCGCATGGAGCCTTTGGACCCAGACTGGACTCGGCGGACAGTTCGGCCCCAGAGTCCCGGGTATTGGCCCGGCCCAGCAAACAATTCTGCCTGAGGCACTAACTCAGCGTGGCCATAGCTCCCCTGCTGTGGCGCAGGCTTAGTTGAGCACGCTGCTCCACACTAGGCACCACCTCAGCTCAGCGGCAGCTCCCCTGCGGTGACACAGTCTGGGCGGAGCACTTGTTCCACCACTGGCGCTAACTCAGAGCAGCCGCAGTTCTCCTGCTGTGGCGCAGGCTGGGTGACGTGCTCAGTTCCATCCTAGGCACCACCTCATCTCAGCGGCAGCTCCCCTGCGGTGACACAGTCTGGGCAGAGCACTTGTTCCACCACTGGCGCTAACTCAGAGCAGCCGCAGTTCTCCTGCTGTGGCACAGGCTGGACAGAGCTCTCGGTTCCACCAGCTCTAAGACTCTGGTTGGACACAGTGTGCAGTTTGAATCCAGAATTCCTGGCTGAGATTGGTGGTCAGTTCGGGCCCTGAGTCAATAACTGACCACACCACGCACTTTGGGCCAAAAGGCCCTAGTGGAGCTTGGTGCGTAGTCCCAGCCCAAAAAATTCTGGCTGGACCCTGTGTGCATTTTGGGCCCAAAATCCCTAGCTGAGCTTGGCAGACGGTTCAGGCCCTGAGAATCTAGCTGAGTTCTGCCCGTGGTTCGGTCCCAGTGCTCCTGGCTGGACTTGGCAGGGAACACAGAAGGCTGTGGATACCTTGGCCTGACCCAACGCTCATTCAGAGACCCAGAACAATTGCAGGATCCACAGCAGAGGGGGACTGAGGATCACTGGCTGTGAGAGACCAGAACAACAGGGCTAACCTCCTAACATCCACACCAGTGAAGCTTTGAGCTCGCAGCCTAGGGAAATCATAAGAAAAAAGGTGATTCTATCGTCAGACACCCTCCATTCAACTCTGGAAGCTACCCAACAAAAACAAAGATGGCAAGATGTCTAAAGGACAGCGAAAAAGCATACGCAAAAAACCCCAAAACAACATGGCGTCTCCAGTTTCCAGCTATCCCAAAGAAAACCACCCAGAGAACTCAAATACAATGGAAATACAAGAAAATGACCTCAAATCCTTAGTAATGAGGATGATAATGGAGGAAACAAATAAAATTCGTAATCAAATGCAGGAAGACGAAGACAAACAGGTGAGAGACATAAAAGAAGCACATAGAGTGGAACTGGAAAAATTGCAGGAAAATGCAAACAACCAGATGAAAGAAATAACTAAAACGGTTCAAGCTCTGAAGACCTATAAAGAGGCAATGGAAGAAACTCAGGAATATACAAAAAATCAGATGAAAGAAATCAAAAAATCAGTTCAAGATCTGAAAATGAAAATGGATTCAATGATAAACACACAGACAGAAGAAAAACGAGAACGTGAGACCTCAGAGAAGAAGGCGAGCAACACAGAGGTGAGCTTTTCTAACAGAATCCAAGAGATGGAAGAACGAATCTCAGGGCTAGAAGATACAATCACAGATATTGAATCAACCATTAAAGAAAATGCCAAATCTGGAAAACTCCTGACACAAAACATCCAAGAAATTAAGGACACCATGAAAAGAAGAAATCTGAGGATAATAGGCATTGAAGAAAGAGAAGACATCAGACTCCAGGGCCCAGAAACTATTCACAACAAAATCATAGAAGAAAATTTCCCCAATCTAAAGAAAGAGATGCCTATAAACATACAAGAGGCCTACAGAACACCAAATAGAATTGACCAGAAAAGAAAAACTGCCCGCCACATAATAATCAAAACACAAAACATGCAGAACAAAGAAAAAATATTAAAAGCTGCAAGGGAAAAGGGCCAAATAACATTTAATGGTAAACCTATCAGAATTACACCTGACTTCTCAGCTGAGACTATAAAAGCCAGAAGGGCCTGGACAGAGATCCTGCAAACCCTAAGAGAACACAGATGCCAGGCCAGACTACTTTACCCAGCAAAATTATCAATAACCATTGATGGAGAAAACAAAATATTCCATGACAAAAACAAATTCAAACAGTACCTATCCACAAACCCAGCTTTACAGAAGGTACTAGAAGGAAAACTCCATCCCAAAGGGTCAAGCTACAACCAAAACTACCCAGGAAATAGATAACTATCCCATGGCAAAAACACAACTACACAAATGCTCGACTGGAAACAACATCAAAATTAAGACTCTTAACAGTCACTGGTCATTAATATCTCTCAACATCAATGGCCTCAATTCTCCAATAAAAAGACACAGACTAACTGAATGGGTACATAAACAAGACCCAACATTCTTCTGCATCCAAGAAACACATCTCACCCATAATGAAAGGCATTACCTCAGGGTAAAAGGTTGGAAAAAATATTCCAAGCAAATGGTCACAAGAAGCAAGCAGGTGTAGCCATTTTAGTATCAAACAAAATAGACTTTAAACCAAAATTAATCAAAAGGGATGAGGAAGGACACTTCATACTCATCAAAGGTAAAGTCAACCAAGATGACATCACAATTCTGAACATCTATGCTCCCAATACAAGGGCACCCACATATGTAAAAGATCTCCTAAAAAAGCTTAAACCACACATCGATCCCCACACAATAATAGTGGGAGACTTCAACACCCCACTCTCACTGAAGGATAAGTCATTGAAACAGAAACTAAGCCGAGAAATAACATCATTAACCAATGCCATGGGTCAAATGGATCTAACAGATATCTATAGAACCTTTCACCCAAACAAGAAAGAATACACCTTCTTCTCTGCACCCCATGGAACCTTCTCCAAAATTGATCACATCATAGGTCACAAAGCAAGCCTCAACAGATACAAGAGGATTGAAATAATACCTTGTATCCTATCAGATCACCATGCTCTTAGGCTGCAATTCAACAACAACAGAAATAACAAAAAGCCTACACGTTTGTGGAAACTAAACAACTCTCTGCTAAGTGACACCTGGGTCAGGGAAGAAATGAAGAAAGAAATCAAGGAGTTTCTGAAATTCAATGAAAATGACGAAACAACATACCCAAATTTGTGGGATACATTGAAAGCAGTGCTAAGAGGAAAATTCATAGCACTAAGTGCCTTTAAAAAGAAATTGGAAACATCGCACATAAGCATCTTAACAACACAACTGGAAGCCCTAGAAAAAAAAGAAGCAGAAACACCCAAGAGGAGTAGACGCCTGGAAATAATCAAACTCAGGGCTGAAATTAACAAATTAGAAACTAAGAAAACAGTCCAAAGAATCAACAAAACCAAAAGCTGGTTCTTTGAGAAAATCAACAAGATAGACAGACCATTAGCCAAACTAACTAAAAGGCAGAGAGACAGTATTGAAATCAACAAAATCAGAAATGAAAAGGGAGACATAACAACAGACACTGAAGAAATTCAAAGAATCATAAGATCCTACTTTGAAGGCATATACGCCACAAAATTTGAAAATCTAAGGGAAATGGACGATTTTCTTGATCAAGTTCACTTGCCAAAGTTGAATGAAGAACAGATAAACAAGTTAAATAGTCCCATTTCCCCTACAGAAATAGAAGCAATCATCGATGGTCTCCCAATCAAAAAAAGCCCAGGGCCAGATGGTTTCAGTGCAGAATTCTACCAGACCTTTAAGGGCGAGCTAATACCGATACTCTTCAAGCTACTCCAAAAGATAGAAATGGATGGAAAATTCCCAAATTCTTTCTATGAGGCCATAGTCTCATTGATACCTAAACCTCACAAAGACTCAACAAAGAAAGAGAATTTCAGACCAATTTCTCTTATGAACATAGATGCAAAAATACTAAATAAAATACTTGCAAAATGAATACAGGAGCACATCAAAGATATCATTCATCATGACCAAGTAGGCTTCATTCCAGGCATGCAGGGATGGTTTAATATACGGAAATCCATCAATGTAATCCACCATATAAACAAACTGAAAATAAAAAACCCCATGATCATCTCCTTGGATGCAGAGAAAGCATTTGATAAAATTCAACACCCATTCATGTTTAAAGTTTTAGAGAGATCGGGGATACAAGGCACTTTCCTCAACATAATAAAGGCTATATACAGCAAGCCAATAGCCAAAATCAAAGTAAATGGTGAGATACTCAAGGAAATTCCTCTCAAATCGGGAACAAGGCAAGGCTGCCCACTCTCTCCATATCTCTTCAATATAGTACTCGAAGTTCTAGCCAGAGCAATAAGACAACAAAAGGAGATCAAGGGTATCCAAATGGGAAGGAGGAAGTCAAATTATCCCTCTTTGCAGATGATATGATAGTGTACATAAGTGACCCTCAAAACTCCACCAGAGAACTCCTAAAGCTGATAAACACCTTCAGCAAATTGGCTGGATACAAAATTAACTCAAAAAAGTCTGTAGCCTTCCTATACACAAATGACAAGCTTACAGAGGAAGAAATTAGGAAAACCACACCCTTCACATTAGCCACAAGCAATATAAAATATCTAGGAGTTACCCTAACTAAGCAAGTGAAGGACTTGTATGAAAAAAATTTCAAAACTCTGAAGAAAGAGATTGAAGATGACCTGAGAAGATGACGTGATCTTCCTTGCTCATGGATCGGGAGAATTAACATAGTAAAAATGGCCATCCTACCAAAAGCAATCTACAGATTCAATGCAATCCCTATCAAAATAACTACACAATTTTTTAAAGACATTGAAAGTTCAATTCTGAACTTCATATGGAAAAACAAAAAACCCAGAATAGCTAAAACAATCTTGTACAATAAGAGATGCTCCGGAGGAATCTCCATACCTGATCTCAAACTGTACTATAAAGCAATAGTACTTAAAACAGCATGGTACTGGCACAGCAACAGGCTGGTTGATCAGTGGAATCGAATCGAAGACCCAGATATGAATCCACACACATATGGTCACTTGATTTTTGACAAAGAAGCCAAATCCATTCAATGGAAAAAGGATAGCATCTTCAACAAATGGTGCTGGTCTAACTGGAGGTCTATGTGTAAAAAAATGAAACTGGACCCATATTTGTCACCTTGCACAAAACTCAAATCCAAGTGGATTAAAGACCTCAACATAAAACCAGAGACACTAAGCCACTTAGAAGAAAAAGTGGGAAAGAGCCTGGAACATATTGGCACAGGAGACAACTTCCTGAACAGAACACCAACGGCCCAGGCCTTAATGTCAACCATTAATAAATGGGACCTCATGAGGCTGAGAAGCTTCTGTAAGGCAGGAGACACTGTCAAGAGAACAAAGCGACAGCCTACAGACTGGGAAAAAATCTTCACCAACCCTACATCTGACAAAGGTCTAATATCCAAAATATATAAAGAACTCAAGAAATTAAACACCACCAAACCGAATAACCCAATTGAGAAATGGGGCTTGGAACTAAACAAAGAATTCTCAACAGAGGAGTATCAAATGGCTGAGAAACACTTAAAGAAATGCTCAACCTCCTTAGTCATCAGGGAAATGCAAATCAAAACAACTCTGAGATTCCATCTTACACCCATCAGAATGGCTAAGATCAAAAATTCAAGCGACACCACATGCTGGCGAGGATGTGGGGAGAGAGGAACACTCCTTCATTGCTGGTGGGAATGCAAACTAGTACAGCCACTTTGGAAATCTATCTGGTGCTATCTCAGAAAAATGGGAATAGGGCTTCCTCAAGACCCAGCTATTCCACTCCTTGGAATATACCCAGAAGATGCTCCAGCACACAACAAGAAAATTTGCTCAACCATGTTCATAGCAGCCTTATTCATAATAGCCAGAACATGGAAACAGCCCAAGTGTCCCTCAGTAGAAGAGTGGATAAAGAAACTGTGGTACATATACACTATGGAATACTACTCAGCTATTAAAAACAAGGAATTCCCGAAATTTGTGGATAAATGGATTGAGCTAGAAATGATCATAATGAGTGAGTTAACCCAGAAGCAGAAAGAATCAAATGGTATATACTCACTTATATCTGCATACTAGCCCAAGGGGCATGTCCCACGAAAGCCTTCACTTACCAGGAAACTGGGACAGAGGGGAAGGCATCCTATTGGGACTCTAAATGAGAGACGCATGGGAGAACAGCAAAATAAAAGGATCCAGAGGGTCCTAGAAATCTACAAGTAGAACAATATGATAGGCAGATTTGGGCCCAGGGGTCCCGCTCAAACTAAGGCACCAGCCAAGGACAATACAGGAGGTAAACTTTAAACCCCTTCCCAGATCTAGCCAATGGTCAGAATATTCTCCACAGTTGAGTGGAGAGTGTGATACGACTTTCTCACATACTCTGGTGCCTCACATTTGACCATGTCCCCTGGAGGGGGAGACCTGGTGGCACTCAGAGGAAGGACAGCAAGTAGCCAAGAAGAGACTTGATACCCTATGAGAATATATAGGGGGACGTAATCCCCCTCAGGAACAGTCATAGGGGAGGGGAATAATGGGAAAATGGGGGGGGGGAGGAATGGGAGGATACAAGGGATGGGATAAACATTGAGATGTAACAAGAATAAATTAAAAAAAAAAATGGGAATAGGGCTTCCTCAAGACCCAGCTATTCCACTCCTTGGAATATACCCAGAAGATGCTCCAGCACGCAACAAGAAAATTTGCTCAACCATGTTCATAGCAGCCTTATTCATAATAGCCAGAACATGGAAACAGCCTAAGTGTCCCTCAGTAGAAGAGTGGATAAAGAAACTGTGGTACATATACACCATGGAATACTACTCAACTATTAAAAACAAGGAATTCCCGAAATTTGTGGATAAATGGATTGAGCTAGAAATGATCATAATGAGTGAGTTAACCCAGATGCAGAAAGAATCAAATGGTATATACTCACTTATATCTGCATACTAGCCCAAGGGGCATGTCCTACGAAAGCCTTCACTTACCAGGAAACTGGGACAGAGGGGAAGGCATCCTATTGGGACTCTAAATGAGAGACGCATGGGAGAACAGCAAAATAAAAGGATCCAGAGGGTCCTAGAAATCTACAAGTAGAACAATATGATAGGCAGATTTGTGGCCCAGGGGTCCCGCTCAAACTAAGGCACCAGCCACGGACAATACAGGAGGTAAACTTTAAACCCCTTCCAGTTTCTAGCCATGGTCAGAATATCTCCACAGTTGAGTGGAGAGTGTGATATGACTTTCTCACGTACTCTGGTGCATCACATTTGACCATGTCCCCTGAGGGGGAGACCTGGTGCACTCAGAGGAAGGACAGCAAGTAGCCAAGAAGAGACTTGATACTCTATGAGAATATATAGGGGGACATATCCCCCTCAGGAACAGTCATAGGGGAGGGGAATAATGGGAAAATGGGGGGGGGGAGGAATGGGAGGATACAAGGGATGGGATAAACATTGAGATGTAACAAGAATAAATTAATAAAATAAATAAATAAATAAATAAAAATAAATTAATTAAAAAAAATAATGGCAATTGAGGAAAATCTGCTGGAGCTGGGGGGTGGGGACCTGATCCTATTCTGTTAATCTCAGGAAAATATTTCTGGGGATTAGACATTCAACTCCATTTTTGCTCCAGACTGGTTCCTTGTGGACCCAGGCCTCCCCAGCCTCACAAATACTTGCTAGGGCAGATGTGAGGATAGTCATACTTCTTAACTCTGAGATGGTAACAGGGACAGGAAAACCTTCATATATACTGTGTAGTGCAGAAGTCTGTGTCCATGTGGAGGTTATAATGAACAGTCATGAATTATATGATCAACAAATGAGTAATGAAAGAAAGGAAGGAGAGTCAGGCAGGGAAAAAGGAAGGAAAGAAAAAGTAATAGAAAGTCTTGTGGGATATAATGTTTTCCATTATTCAAGAATCAGTTATCAGCCAAGATTTCAGCATCAAGTAGCAGGGACCTCTGATTCCCTTCTCTATCCATAGCTGAATGTCTCCTGGACCCAAATTGTGTAGGCCCAGTGCCAGTAGACAAAACAGCTCTGAGTTCATGATTGCTTTGACCATGTCATGATTAGAAGATGGCATTTTACACCTCTTCTCTCTATCTTCTGATCTTAAATTATTTCAGCCCCATCTTTGGTAATATTTCCTGAACATTAAAGGCGATGATATGAATTCCTCATTTGAGGATGAGTCCTGCATCATCCTGAATACCTTATATTCTCAATACTTTGTGCAACTTGTGCAGCCTTGTGTCTCTGGATTCTTCTGTACTCTGCAAAAAGAAACTTCTCAGGTTAAGTCTAAAAGTAGCTTTTGACAATGTTTGTAAATATAAATATTTGAAGATGTTTTGAAATTATGTCAGAAGAGATAAGAAACACTAGTATTCTCTTACCTAGGACTTGAGACCTCATCAATCATAGGTTTTTGATTGAATTTACAGTACTGTGCACAGATTTGATCTTGTGGTGCAGGCCTCAGATCCAACCTGGGAGCAACTGTTTGCTTTCATAACAGTCATGCCACTATTGCACCAACAGGCACATCTTGCCTGGCAGTTTTTGAAATGTTATTTATAGAATTCATAGGATGTTAAGGAATCAAACTTTATTATATTATCAGTGGAAAATTCTATTTAGTCATGAAGAGTTCCTTGCACTTGCCATTATGGCTAATATCATTTGTAAGCATGCCTCCCAAGAGAGAGGTGCAGTAGATGGTCCTACTGAGAATATAAAATAATGTTTTATGAACATGTTCAATGATTAACTGTATTTATGACACTATTGAGTAGCTTAAAGCAAATGTGAGGAAGGCAATGCAGCTGATCAGGGAAGGTAAGGCAAAGCAATATGGGGAATAGTTATTAAGTGGTCTATCTCCATGGCTTCATTGTAAAATGACCCAATTACACTCCCCTGGTGAGCAGACTAGGATTTTGTTCCCAATTTAGATATTAGATAAGAGAATACATTAAAGAAGTGACTGAAAGCATAAAATGAACTTAGTATGAAGAGTAAGATTATGGGTTATAAGATAGACACTCATGTGCGTTTCACCCTGGGAAAGAGTAATGAGTCATTTAAGAGTGTATATTAGAAACAGAATGGTTCTTTTAGGACCCAATGAGGTAACTGCTGTTAATATTTTCATTTTACTTGTAAGAAGAAAGACACATAAGAGGTTGAAGACATGTCCCAAGTATATAAATTTGTTTCCATGGGCATATGCCAGAGTCCTTGTTTTATGTATGTATGTATTTATTTATTACTTCTGTATATCAATTTCCAAGGTTCATGGCCAGCTATTTATGAAGGAAGAAAAACCAACAAAGCATGACTAAGTCAAATGCAAAAAGGACCATCATACTTCATGAATTTCAGCAAATTTATCAAATCAAGAAAGAAGTAAACAAATAAAAAGAAATTCAAATAAAGGAAACTGATATAGAGAGATGAATGAATGAGCTCTTTCTTGCTTTGGAAAAGACAACTGTCAATCATTCACAGCTGAGGACTCATCTGGCAGGCAGAATTTAAGTGGAGAGAAATTGCATTCTCTAATGGAGATTACTGTCAGAGCTGGGCTGAAGCATCTGCCACATGCTTATCCAGTCCTGCATCATGGCTGGTTAATGAGCTGTGGGAAAACCAAAGGTTTATCTTTATACTCTCAGGCCAACCTTGCCTTTTAATTCCTTGAAACGAAAACATCTTTGAGCTCTATTTATAAATGTGCTTTCTTCCTTGGTTCTTCATTAAACCCAAAATGTTATAAAAGTCTAGGCTTGTCTTGTGTCTGTGGTTGTATCCCCAGCCGCCAGCATGTGCACATCAGAGAATCAGAAGTTCTGATTCTATGAAGTTTCTGAGATAATGAGGTCCAGAGTGAGTTCAATAACAGCTTTAGTCACCTAAATCCATGTTCTTATTTTAGCCATTACACAGCTATGAGAAATGATACCTGTGTGGTATTAAAAAAAGAAAAAAAAAAGAAAAAAAAAGAAAAGAAAAGAAAGAAAGAAAGAAAGAAAAGAAAAGAAAAGAAAAACAACCTTCACATGCATGTAGAATGTGACTGACTACCAGAAGCTTATAGACACTTGCAATTTCCTTTCGTCTGTCTTCTTCTATAACATGGTGATTCTTAGAGTTTAATATCTAACAAATGATGGTAATTCTCAGCCTCTCAGTACTAGATGACAGTGTGTGACTTGATGCTGACAAATAGATGGTGGATAGATGTTTTTGCAAATCCCCTGGGTTCTGGTGACTGCATGATGTTCACAGATCCATAGTCTGTCAATCTGAAGTGGTGATGTATTTCAGGGTTAGATAGGACCCTGTATGTTGAGAGAAGTGCACAAAGACCTAAGAAATTTTACATTCTATTTTCTATTCCTTTGTATAGACACAAACCCATAATTTAAAAAAAAACACAAATACTAGCATACTCCCATTTTATTCACTTTCTTTTTTTGCTATGACAGGTATGGTTGCAGTAAGATCATTCCACTGAAATGACATCAAATAAGGTATAATTAAACTGGTAGAAGATAATACGAAAAGCCACTTTGTCACACTGAGATAAATACAAATCATGCAAACCATGTAGAAATACAAACCATGCAAACATTGCAGGAAAATATGAATACAGAAAGACACAAATTTTTCATTAATATTGTTAATCCCAATGAATGGGAGTAAAGACCATTACCCAAATTAAGCACATCTTGATTTTCTGTCATACAGGGATATATCCCTGAAGTGGGGTTTGGAAAAATAAAATCAAACATAGGAAAAGTTAGGGTTTATACAATGAAAGAGTAGGCAGTTTTCAGGGTTTGGGAGATTTCTAGAGGAATTTTCTAAACATTTCAAAATTGTTTGATGGAATATCTAATCTGATTAGGGCACATTCAAAGTATAAGTCACACACTATAGGATGGGGAGGATATTGGATCTTGATTTTAACAAGTTAAGGTATAATCAAGCTTGAATTTTTCAGCAAACATGAACTTAATGTGATCTTATTACCAAATGGCTTTCATCCTTAAGATGTCCTTCTTTGTCCTAGGGAAAGTATCACTGTGTCTTATCTATAGGTTTTAATTCATGCTAATTTCTCACTGAGCATAGGTAAAACCATGAATTTACATTACTCAGTAGGAGAGTAACTTGGTTGTATGTTTATTGCTTTCTGCTTTAATTCTCTATTATATGGCCCCATCCCCCTCTCTCTATCTATATATTACACACACACACACACAACCGTGCATATGTGTGTGTGTGGCTGTGACTTGACAGTGTCAGAGAAACCCTACCTTTCCAATGCCCCAGTCCCACAATATAGGTATCTAGCTCTAATTCTGAATTTTTACAATTTCTCTACATCCACTCAGTCTGGTAATTGAAATGATTCTCCATTAAAATATGCTTCATGGTGCCTCACATTTGACCATGTCCCCTGGAGGGGGAGACCTGGTGGCACTCAGAGGAAGGACAGCAGGTTACCAAGAAGAGACTTGATACCCTATGAGCATATACAGGGGGAGGTAATCCCCCTCAGGAACAGTCATAGGGGAGGGGAATAATGGGAAAATGGGAGAGAGGGAAGAATGGGAGGATACAAGGGATGGGATAACCATTGAGATGTAACAAGAATAAATTAATAAAAATTTAAAAAAAAATAAGCTTCATGTTTCTCTTAGCCCTACATATATCTTGGTAACACTCTGCATTGAATACAGCTCAGTTACCTTTTAATTTCCTGCCTTCTGTTTCTAAGGAGTGATTATAGGCATAAGGCATATAGTGATAAATATCAATGAGTAATAAGAAAATCAGTGAAGTGGGCATCATTACCTTCATCTAGTCCTAAAACCAGTACCAGAAAACCAGTCATGGGCAGTTTCATAGTGAGCATTCTCATGTATTGCTGGAGAAAATTAAACAATTCATTTAAGCTTTTTATCTTGAGGTGACAAAGAGGCACAATGTTTAAAGAATGAGAGAAAATCCAGATGTGGTATCTGGAGAAGGGCAGGAGATTAAAAAATAAAACCATGTCATGAGCAATATGGAATTCACTATTACTGAATTCCTCCATGAAACATTAAAGTGTCATCTGTTTCTTACTGAATATGGAGCCCTTTCTTCCCACAAGACATAGCATGGGCTTCTCTAGTCCTGAAGATACCACAGATAAGACAGCTTCTTCTATATGGATGTCCTCAGTCTGAAGACAAGGGTTCATTTACAGTCAAGTAATGGACCCTTGCTTTGAAACAGTGCAGAGGTTCTCTGAAGCAAGTCCTTTATAACTGAAACATTTTCTTCTGGAGGAAGAAATGAGGAGCCCATGGCTCTCTGATCAGGTGCAGATAACAGGAGAAGACTCCAAGTTAACATGTCCAACTGTTGTCAGATCCTGCAGGAGTCTATGGTTGATGTTATCATGAATATGATGTTGGGGTGACCTTTAGCTGTTTTATCTGCACTTGAGTCATCCATGCTTCTGTAAGTAACCCTTCATTCATATTGCACTAGTAACACCTCAGCAACAACTTTTGTAAGTTACCACAATAAAATCTTTGGTCGCCAAGATGAAATGCAGTAGAATTGTTACTCATTGTCTATTATCCAGTTTCTAATATGCAATGTAGATGTTTAGCAGTGTAATTCCAGGAAAATCACAAATTGGTAATGTAAGCTTGGACTGACCAAACCAGAGATGAGTTTGGAAGGAGTGATTGCATACACAGCCCTGTGATGGCTTCTGAGACATGCAACAGAAATGAAACCACCTGAATGAGGGGATCTCCAAACTGAATCATGATATGGTTGCCCATGTAGTTTGCATCTTTCTTTTTTGATGGCTGCATAATCCTCAGATATGAGATGTGTAACTTAGGTGAACCATTTTAAGGTAAAGTGTCTGTGTGGGATGTCCAAGGTGTTAACCTTCTTTGTGGTATAGAGTGGCATGCCACTTCATGAGTAGAGATATCCATATGAGTAAAAAGACACCTAAGAATAGTTGAGGATTTAGAGCAACTATGGTAGCCAGGTAATTCTTAGCATGTGTAGTGCTTATATTGGAAAACACTTTTAAAAATAATCACTTAAAGAACTTCTCACAGCCTACTTAGGAGACTGCAGGACATGGGGGTGGATTATTTCATTTTGAGTTCTGTAAATGCAGAAAAATTGAATAATATAACTACCCATCTCTCCATAAGAAAATGGCTGTATAACATGAGATGATATGAAAGAAAGCAGTCTCTGAAGGGTTGGCTCATACAAACATTCATAACACTTGAGTAGAGCAGGCTTAGTTTCCCATGACTGCCACGGGGAGACATTGGAGAAAGGATGGGAATTCCTGAAGAAACTGGGAATGAGGCAGATGGTATCTGATGCCCTGTGTACACAAGAAGAACCATTAAGAAAAAATGGTTTCCTTAGGGAGCATGAGACTGGTATGAGGCTTTAGTAGATTTTCTGAGTCCTATAGTGGACTGATCTTTACAAGGTCAGAGAGGCTTTGGTGGATGAGGAATCCAGTGGTTCTTCAAAAACTTTAAGGCAGGGGAATATATGAAGTTACAAATGGCCTCCACTGTACTCTGTGCTGTGGAAGATATCCTTCATGGGTGGAAATGATCAAAACCCTCCTCTTCTGGAGTAGCTATGGCTTTCTACAAGTTAGAGGAATAAACCTGTGACCATAAATTGACAGCCATATGATCTGAGGCCACATGTCAAATCACAGAATTATTGGCTATGCATTAGTTTGCAGAATCCTTGGGCCTTAATAAATACTGGAGCAGAGTTACCTTTATTCATAGTAACTCTCAAAAGCACCAGGGTCATTGAGCAGCAGTGAGTGAATATAGGAATAAGAGAAGAAAAAACAGACAAAGGCTTGCATCTGAAATACTCAAAGGCAAGTGTGGCAAGATCTGAGTTCACCCAGAGTTACTAGGAAAAATTAACAGAAAACCAAATGCTGTCCTAGTCAACCTCTGGGAGGTATTAAAGCCTGAAAAGACAGAAAAGTCATGAGAATACATATGAGACACAGACACACACACACACACACACACACACACACACACACACAGAGAGAGAGAGAGAGAGAGAGAGAGAGAGAGAGAGAGATTAGAGAGATTGAGCTTAAGCTAGGAATGGGCAATTTCTACACCCCATAATGTGTGTGTGTATAATGTATATTTGAGCTGGAAATCATTTATCCAGTCCTGTCTTCTGTACCATCGATCCCCATGTCTATATTGCGAGGGTGTCATACTTTCCTGTTACTGTGGTTCTGTAATATAAATTGAAAACCAGTATGGTGAGAGTTTCTGCCATATTCTTCTTGTTTAGAATTCTTCTGGATATTCCTATCTATCCTGCTTCTACATAAGTTTTAAGATTGTTCTAAATCTATAGACAAACTTTTTGTATGATTGGCATTTTCACAATATTAGATCTTTCAATCCATGAGCATGAAAGTTACTTCCAACCTGTCCTTTCTTCCTTGATTTCTTTTGCTTGCTTGTTTGTTTTTTCAATGTCTTAAAATTGGGTGTTTCCTACAGTCTTATGCACTTTTCCCCTCATGGCCCAGTTTGTTTTGCCAGAAAACAAAATCATATGCTAGTTAAAAAAATCTTGCAGGGGAGAGGCTCTTAGATTGTGGTGCCATGATGTCTGAGTACCTGGGGCACAGAGACTGCAGAGTGCTCCTGTCTCCAGAACTCCAGCATCCATGATTCCCCTGAAGAGACTAGGGATCCTGAGTGATAGGAACATGTCCCCAAGCTCCAGCCACTCGGTGTCTTCCAATTATCCATGAATAGTTCCAGGGACACCGTTCCACGTTCCAGGCATCAGAAGCTCTCCACTTTCCCAATGATGACTCCTGGATTCCAGGGACATTATCCTAGTCTCCAGTTCCAGTCTTTGATCCATAGTTCTATACGTCTCCCTTTGAAGACCTGCCAGACAATAGGGTCACACCAAGTCTCACTCCAAAGTGGTGGTGCCCCGCATGCTCAGTGACTGATGAGCAAATGAGTGACAATACTGATGACTTCAAAATGCCAGCCTCCATTCTTCCACAGAAAATTAGGGATCCCAGCTATGAGATAAGCCCAATTCAAACCCTCCAGTCCTCAGATCCACTAGCCTGCTGGACCTCAGGATCATAGAGATTAGATACTCCCACCTGAACCCCCTGTCTCTAGGTACCACTGGGGCACAGACACCAAAGGATTGCTGCTGGTCATTTCCTAAGATCTCACCTCCAGGCTTTACCCACCACCCCAAGGAAGGCTGCTGAATACAGGCACATCCAGGCTCTGGCCCAGGGCACCTTCTGCATGCCTGAGAATCACAGCAGGCATGAGGAAGAAGCAGCCAATGCCAAGGATAACCAGATGGCTAAAGGTCAGTATCAGAACAGTATCAACAAAAGCAAGGACAACATGGTACCACCATAACCCAGCTATCCTAATATAACAAACACTGTATATCTTAATGCAGCTGATACACAAGAAAATAGCATTAAGTCTATATTTATGCAGATGGCACAGACCTTTAAAGAGGAAATGAATAAATCTTTTAAAGAAATACAGGAAAATGCAATAAAGCAGGTTAAATAAATGAATAAAGCAGATCGAGACCTGAAAAATGGAAATAGAAACAATAAACAAAGCACAAACTGAGGAAATTCTGGAGAGGGAAAACTTAGGGAAGAGAACAAGAAGTTCAGAGGTAAGCATCACCAACAGAATACAAGAGAAAGCAGAGAGAATCCCAGGGGTAGAAGATACAATTGAAGAAATCTATACTTCTGTCAAAGAAAATGGTAAATCTAAAAATTTTCCTGACACAAAACACCCAATAAATCAAGGAAAGAATTAAAAGATAAAATCTCAGAATAAGAGGAATAGAAGAAAAATAAAAAACCCAATTCAGAGGACCAGAAAATATTTTCAACAAAATCATAGAAGAAAACTTTCCCAAGCTAAATATTCTAGAAGCATATAGACCATCAAATAGATTAGACCAGTGAAGAATATCTTCCCATCACATAAAAGCCAAAACACTAAATGTACAGAATAAAGAAAAATATTAAAAGCTGCAAGGAATAAAAGTCAAGTAATATATGAAGGCAGACCTAGCAGGATTATCCCAACCCCTGATGAGCTGAGGAGCTTAAGGACCTAAGCTCTGCTATTACTTTGTTTCTTCCTTTTCTTTTTCTGATGAAAGAGACACAGCAGAGACAGTCTTGGAGAGGAGAGATGAGTCCAGGAGTGCTAGCCTCTGCCCCAAGAGGAGACAGCAGATAACTGGGCAAAACATAGCCTTTGTATAAGGATTTTAATGGGGCAGAGATTACTAAAGCAGAGATTTCCAGTTTGTGGAAAACTTACAGATTGGTGGGGTTTGTTCAGCCTTTTCACATAAATTAGCATAAATCTGGGAGGGGTCCCACTGAGGGGCTAGGGATGGCCTTTGTGACAATTAGAGGCTTAAACTTCCAGTTTGACAGTTAGAGAGGTGTGGGAAAGAGGCCTATTGACCCATGCCCTAAGGATTTTAAAGTCTTGATCTCTACACTAGACAAAACAACTTTCCTCAACTAAAATATGAACTTATACTAAGGGGTCAGATTTCTAGTTCTGATCCATGCCTAGCAGTACCAGACCATGAAAACTCCCTGCCTTGGAGGAATGGCTAGTTTATACATTGCTACCACAAAGATTATGCCTTGGGACCTCAAAGACTAGCTCTAGTTAAACACACCTCCCTCCCTCTGAGTTCCCTGTCAGAAGCAGCTGTAACTGAGGCTTCATGTGCTGCTGTTTTCTTTGTGGCTTCAGCTTCTCAATTTCTCCAGGCATCTTATCTGAGGTCTCAGAGAGGTGGAGATTTAATCTTAGCTGCTCTGGAGTCCTGAGATGTTGCTTTCCAGAGGTGTAAAAAGGCCAGCAAGACAACAAGACTATCTGAACACCTCTTTTCAGTGACTACAGTTTGTGGCCCCTAAGAGAGTTGAAGAGGTAAATAAGGGTACCCAGAAAAACAAGGGGAGCCAACAAGCAAAACTTGAGGTTTTCCAGCCTGGTTGCTAGAGCTCCACAGCAGGGGTACACACACTTTCCCACAAAATTTACAAAGTATTCAAAGCAAATAAAGATCATCTGGCAGAGAAGGCTTTCCTGGCTGTGAATTGTCAACAATTTCAAAATTCAAAAGAGGTGGGGAAGGACACTTCATTCTCACCAATAGAAAAACACATCAAGAGGACATCTCAAACCTGAATATCTATGCCCCAAATACAAGGACACTCACAGTTGTAACAGAAACATTTAAACTTAACTCACACATAAATCCTTAAGCATTAATCATGGGAGACTCCAATATCCTACT
Source organism: Acomys russatus (assembly GCF_903995435.1). Classification (NCBI taxonomy): domain Eukaryota; kingdom Metazoa; phylum Chordata; class Mammalia; order Rodentia; family Muridae; genus Acomys; species Acomys russatus. The sequence goes on along the minus strand of NC_067143.1, from coordinate 7,678,408 downwards.
TACTCCACTTTCATCAATGGACAGGACATCAAGACAGAAGCTAAATAGAGAAATAATGAGATTAGCAGATGTCATGTATCAAATGGACCTAACATATCTACAGAATTTTCATCCAAACACAAAAGAATATACCTTCTTCTCAGCATGACATGGAACGTTCTCCAAAATCTACCATATAGTTTGATCACAAAGCAAAACCTCAACTGATATAAGGAAATTGAATTAATCCATTGTATTTTTTCATATCACCATGGATTAATTCTGGACTTCAACAAAAAATAACAAAAAGCCTACACCCTCATAGAAACAAAACAACACCCAACTCAATGACCACTAAGTTAGAGATAAAATAAAGAATTACTAAAAATCAATGAAAATGAAGGCACAACATACCCAAACTTATGGAACACCCTGAAAGCAATGCTGAAAGGAAAGTTCATAGCATTAAGTGCATTTATAAAGAAATTAGATTGATCTTATCCTAGTAACTTAACTTCTCACCTGAAATATTAGAAAAAAAAGAGAAGCAAACACACCAAAGAAACATAGATGGCAGGAAATAATAAAACTCAAAATAGAAATCAATAAATTAGAAAGAATGAGAATAATACAATGAATCAATGAAACCAAGACCTGGTTCTTTAAGAAAATCAACAAGGTATGCAAACCCTTAGCCAAATGAACTAAGAGGCAGAGAGACAATATCCAAATCAACAAAATAAGAAATGAAAAGGGTGACATAACAACAGACACTGATTCCTAAGAATCAGTAGGTCTTACTTCAAAAGTCTGTAGTCAACAAAGTTTGAAAATCTAAATGAAATGGACAATTTTCTTGATAGATTTCACTTACTAAAATTAGGTCAAGATGAAGTAAACAAGTTAAATATTCCTATATCCTCTAAATAAATGGAAGCAGTCATTAAAAATTTACCATTCTCCCTTTTTGCAAGCTTAGCTCAGACTCTCACTGCTACACTGAAAGTATGAGACTTAATATGTGAATTAAAATCTAGTTCATTGATTCTTGACTGTTTTATTCTGTCAAGGTGAGCCTGGCTACCCTGAACTCCCTGAAACCCTGGGCTTCCTTAACGCATAGCAGAGAAGACATTCACAAAGTAAAGATTCAAATACAACAATGAACAAAACAAAACAAAACAAAAAACCAGCTTCATAGAAAGGAGAAACTAAGTTGAAAAATGTCCACCTAGGCTAATTTAAAGATAGAGATATAGAACTCAAATAAGCAATGCCCTTGGTGAAAAAGACTGTAGATCTGATGCCACAGAATGAAAAAAAAAGATCAGTAGAGGTGTTGTGAGAGTACAGATGTAAAAGGTTGATAGCTTAATAGAAATGGACATACGGACATATACACCACCCTTCATCAAGATACATTCCTTTAAAATATTTTATTAATTTATTCAGCTTACAACTCAACTATTATCCCATCACTTCTATCCTCGGATTCCTCCCTCCCTCCCACTTTCACCATATTCCCCTCCCCTCAGTCTATGACCGAGGAGGACCTCCTCCCACACTATATGGTCATAGGCTATCAGGTCTCATCTTGGTATCCTGCTTACTCTTTATTTGAGTGCCACCACTCCTCCCTACCAAGGGGAGGTGGTCAAAGTCAGTCCCTGCTCTTTCACATAACTGTGGAGAATATCCTGTCCATTGGGTAGGTCTGAGACTCTAGGTAAGAGAAATACAGGAGATGAAGAAAGAGAAGGACCCAGAGGATCCTAGAAACCTAAAAGAAGAACATATTGATGGGTGGATCAGGGCCCAAGGGACTCTGCTCAAACTATTGCACTAAGGACAATACAATAGTAAACATTGAACCCTTACTCTGATACATTCTTGAAGACACAAAAATGATGGAGCTGGAGATGTGACTCAGCAGTTGCATGCACACACTGCTCCTTCAGAGGACTGAAGTTGGTTCCAACATCCACAGCAAATGACTCACAACCACCTGTACATAGAGAGATCCAATACCTCTGGCCTCCATGTTTTACCACCACACAGACACCGATACAGACTGACACAGAGCAGACAAGCATACACACACACACACACACACACACACACAGAGAGAGAGAGAGAGAGAGAGAGAGAGAGAGAGAGAGAGAGAGAGAGAGAGAGAGAGAGAGAGAGAGAGAGAGAGAAATGAAATAAAAGCTGAAGAAAAACAGTGATCCTGAGTCCAAAATAAAAATCTCAGTATAAGAAAAGACTCAAGCCACACAACTCACTGTAGAGCTCCATATAACATTTAAGAAGGAACAGACATGAGCCCCATGAAAACTATAGATTAATATTTTTCAAAAACACTTGTAAAAACACTAAAGAAAATGACAGAAAAGGAAATCTAACAGTGCCCTAGAATGATTATTCACAAGAATTGCATCCAATTGCAGCACAAAGGTGCTTCATTATATGCTGAGCACTCAATGTGTTGGGTTAATTGTTGGACACTGTGATAAAATATTTTACAGAATAACAAGACAGAAACAGTTAAATTATATTTATGTTTTGAGGGTTTGGTCCATGATTGTTTGGTACCATGTACCTAAGCAGAATGTAATGTAAGTCAGACAACACAGCAGAAGATGGAAGGTCACACTATGGAACACAGGATACAGAATGTGACAGGAAGGGACAAGGCATCCCTCCCATTTGCTGACTTCTTAAGTGTATTCTAGCATTAAAAATACCAGCAACTTCTCCAAAAAGCTATCTAGTTATGTTTTCCTCACCCAAACCTCAGCATTCTGCTCTTGACACTAGAAGGTCATGTGCATTTCAGAATGCCATGTGAAGTTAGTTATCTTCATTTCAGGGTGCATGCATCTTTCTCTCAAACTCCTCTTTGATTCTGTTGGCCATGTTTGGACACAAAGTGGTTCTATGACTTTTCAGGGTAGATATGAATAAGTATCTACTTTCCAAGGAAACCAATGAAGAGCAAAATAACCGCTCTACCAAGGCTCTGTTTGGTGAACCAATTATTTTATTGGGGTGTCTCACCAGACTATTAATGAGATTACTCATGGAGTGTGGATGAGGGTTTACTTGAAAGACATAGATGACTCAAGGACAGCTGTTCTTTAAAAGGTCACCATAGCATGGATGACAACGAAAGAAAGCTGTAGACTTTCAGAGGTACAAAAAGTACACCTTTAAATAATAATAAAGTGTCTTTTAGTTTAAATGCTGAGAACTGCACATCCACATAAGAACAGCATTTAGAGGTGTTCCTCTGGTTCACCAACTCTTATTTTCAGTGTTGACTCTTCACTAGAAGAATCGAAGAAATGAAGGACCTATAGTCCCATCACTCAGGAGATGGAGGAAGTAGGTCTAGGAGGTCAGTATCATACTAGGCTTCCTGGGTAGTTTAAGGACAACCTGGGCTACATAGACCTCTTTTGTTTTCCCAGGTTGAAGAAGACTTCTCTTCAGATTTTCTTTAGAAGTTGTAGTTCACACAGTTATTACACTAATGAAAATTTGAGCTATTATATTGTGTTTACCTGAGCTAACTCCAAGGGAACTCTTGACTAAACAAAAATACAAATGTCATTGATTCTGTTCATTATCACTAATTACAGTCTGTCTTCTATTTTAAAGAAAAAATGGTAAAAATATATATTAACTTTTAAAGCCCTCTAAAACAATTTCTGAAATGTGTATTCTGGCACTAAAACTTGGTAAGGATTCACCTTTTACTTTTGTTTAAATTGTACCATTTAATTGGTGCTATTAAAATATGTTTGCTATTTGGAAAAAAAAAAAAGAAAGCTGCAGACTTTCAGCTCCTTGCAGGACCTGAAGGCAGTAGAAAGTATTAATTACAAGAGTCTTTTGCAGGCAGCCTCACCTGGTCAGAGGGACACAGGAGCTTCCTTCATCCTCTGGGAGATAATGTTCCAGTTAGAATGAACTTATTTCACAAAAGCAGCTCCAAGCTGCCTGGAAGCAGGAGGCCATTACTTGACACTACAATGGACTTTGGTCTTCAGACTGGTGACGGTCATACGGAAGAGGCTGTCTTATCTGATGTCCTCAGGACCCACAGAATCCCATGTACTGTCCAGTGATAAGAAAAGCCTACATATTCCATAATAACCTGATGCCCTTCTCATGTCCTCGGCTTATTAATTCAGTGACACTGGACCCCATGTGCTCATGATATGGTTTTATGTTTGCCTTCTGGTCTCTTCTAGTCTTCACATCTATCCCTTATCTTTTGCTGTAATAGCCTTGCTGTTTTAACCTCCAGATAACAAGACTAAATGAGTTGCTACATTTCCTCAGCCACGCATGTGACTGTTCATAGTTAATCTGACCATGTCTGGTTTTAGACAGAAATGTGGCTAGTGAAGCCAAATTTCTATACTGTTGTAAATCCTTGGCCTTCATTGATTTTCATGTTACTCACAGCTATTTTCCACAATATCAGAAAATGGAAAGATCTCCAATGCTCATGGGTCAGTAAGATTAACATAGTAGAAACAACCATCTTACCAAAAACAATCTACAGATTCAATACAATGCCCATTAAAATTCCAACAGACCTTAAAAGAGCAATACTCAACTTCATATGGGGAAACCTAGCAAAATAAAACAATCTTGTACAATAAAACGACTTCTGGAGGTATCACCATCCCTCATTTCAAGCTGTTCTATAGAGCAATATTAATAAAAACCACTGCCGGTAATTGCCATAAAAACAGACAGGATGATAAATGGAATCGAATTAAAGACCTAGGAGTAATCCTACACATCTATGGACACTTAATTTATAATGAAGAAGCCAAAACCATACTCTGAATAAAAGAAAGTATCTTCAACAAACAGTGCTGGATTAACTGGGTATCTGAATATAGAAGAAGTAAATAGATCCATATCTATCACCCTGCATAAAACTCAAGGCAAGTTGATCAGAGACCTCAACATAAAATAAGATATACTAATTTTGATAGAGTAGAGAGTGGCGGAAGAGGCTTGAACTCTTAAACTAATTGGCACAGGAGACAACTTCCTGACACCAACAGCTCAAGCACTAAGACCAACAATTAATAAATAGGACCTCATAAAACTGAAAAGCTTCTGTAAGGTAAAGAACACCATCAAAAGGACAAAATGGCAGAACAGAATGTGAAAAAAATCTTCAGCAACTCTACATTCTACACCTGACAGAGGAGTGATATATAAAGATAAAAACATATTGTGTCCTTCTGGAAGACATCCACAGAGTGTGCCATTGGCTTTGCCACCATCCTCAGTGGGCTGCCTGTCTACTTCTGTGGTGTCTGGTGGAAGAACAATCCCAAGTTGCTCCTGAAGACCAACTACCATGTGATGATGCTTTTCTGGAAGCTCATACAGTTTGTTCCTCAGGACACTTAGCCACAAGTCCTGTGTGCCACAGAGAGAGTACACACTGACTGCTTCCAGACAATTCACCTTCAGAAAAGCAGCGTCCAGGCCTGTCATTCCCCACAGCTCCAGTGAGCACCACCAACTGTCTAGTATCATCCACTGTCCCTCCAATGGTCAAATGTCCATAGTGGCTGTGAAAGAAAACTGGTATGAACTTGGTCCCAGAAGCCGACCGTCTACACATAGCACACAGCATAAGGTGTGCTATGAGCTGAGGCCCAGTCTTTCCAACTTTCTGGGGACTGCCACATATGGCCTTCTCCCCTCTGATTTTTTTGTTTTGTTTTTGTTGCATGCATTTGGTCAAGTTTACACTACCGAGATGATTATTATATTTTTAACAAAACAGGGTAGCAAGAAGCACTAGATGTGGGGCCAAAACAGTCCAGCTCTGAATGTGAAGGCTGCTGGTCACAGCTCTTCTCCCAAGGCTGTTCAGTAGCATACGTGCCTCAAGAGGACCTCATCATTGTCACCAGGTTGGAAGATCTACAGAGATTCAGCTGTTACCTGCTCCACTGTGGACCTGGCCTGACAGATGGACCACACATATGCCAGCTTGGGTTGTTTTGTTTGTCTGTGATCCTAGAGATGGAACTCCAGCCTTATTCCAATGAGGCAAACATTCTGTTGCTGAGTAACTTGCTTCATGCTATAAATGTGGAGCTCAGGTCTCATCATCTTGAAGTCCTGGTGATCCCCCTTCCCCTGGCCCCTCCACATGGAGGAAATCTTTACAGCCATAACCCCTAAGCAGCAGGATACCATAGCTGGTGGCTCGTGGGAAGAGCTGGCTGCCAGCTGTCAACAGCAGGGCCATGTGCTCTTGTACACACAGGTAGGCTACGTCATTCAAAGGGCTGTTGTGCTCTGGCCCTTGCAGACATAGCACCACCCCTCCCCCCTAAGAAAAGGGCAAGGAAGGCTGACAGTGACCATCACCATGGTCTTCCCCACACAACTGTCCACCTTCACAGTGAGCTGCCAGCAGCTCTCTGCCACATCCCCACTGTCCTCTCCTTATTCCCGTGTCCATTGTATGGATGAATACACACCAAGCACTTCTCTGTGCCTCTTGCATGGCAAGACCACTCCAGCTTCCTAAGTGTGGAAGCTGCTGGCTACATGGTGTTGTCCTTCCTGTGTGGGACCACCCTACAGGCTTCCTGTCAACTAGGGGAGACAGTTGGGGTCCAGCCAGCACATCTAGCAAAGCTGTTTCTCTGCTTAGAAGGACTTCAGAATGTAAAAACCTCCTGCTGGCTCCTGCCATGGCTCCCTGAGGGTGGGCTGCCTGGCAGCTCTTGCATGGTGGGAGCCTTTATTGCTGACTGCCCTGACCTTCCCTCTATGCTTCTGGGGTTTCATTTTATTGGGGTGAGGAGGGAGGTTAAGGTTAGAGTAGCTCTTGAAGGCTCTCCCAGAGATCTGAACTGGGGTGTCTTCCCTGCAAGTCAGATCAGGGACCCATTCCCATCCTGGGGTACATCCCCAGGCCCAACCTGGGTTCAAAGGGCAGGGACTCTTGGCCATGTCCATGGTGCTGACTCAGGCCCTCTGAGAAGGCTCTGCTTGTTCCTCTTTCTGATGTCCTGAGGGCTCTCATCTGTAAGTTTTTGTTTGCAAGCCCTGGCCCCTCAACCATTGTGTTGAACGCTTTGCATTTTGGTTTTGTCCTAACATATCACTGACCTAGAGGATACCTGAGCCTAGCTTACATCAGTGGGCAGTAGCTGAATGGTGTGTAAAGCTGTGTTCCACCACATTGGATCCATCGGCTGTGACACCTGAGCTAATGATGTGGTTGTGACATCTTTTACTATTTTATTCATGGCTAACCTGTTACATTAGACTGGGTGTGTGTGTGTGCAGGCTTCTGCTATTCTGTGAGCCTTTTTGTTTTGTTTTGTTTTTAAAGCTATTGAATTCTAAGCTGCAAAAAGATATATGAAAACTCAAGAAACTAGACCTCAGTAAAACAAATAACCCAATTAAACATGGCAAAGAGATCTAAAGATTCTCAATAGAGGACTCTCTAATGGGTAAAAAATGCTTAGAGAACTGCTCAACATCCTTAGTCATCAGGGAAATGCTAAGCAAAACAACCATGAGAATTCATCTTGCACCTGCCAAGATAAAAAAACCCTCAAATTACAGCACATGCTGGTGAGGATGTGGAATAAAGGGTACACTCCTCCATTGATGGTCAAAGTACAAATATGTACAACTACTTTTGGAGATCAATCTGATGCTTTTTCAGAAAAATTGGAATAGTTCTATCTCAAGACCCAGTTTTACTTCTCCAAGGCATATATCCAAAGATGCTCCACTGTATCACAGGGCCACTTTGTCAACTATGTTCATAGAAACTATTATTTATAATAGCAAGGAACGTGAAACAACCCAGCTGTCTGTCAACTGAAGAATGGATAAAGAAAATGTGGTACATTTACACAATGGAATATAACTCAGCTATTTAAAATAGTGAAATCATGAAATATGAGGGCAAATGGGTAAAAATAGAAAAGATAATCCTTAGTGCAATAATCTGGACATAAAAAGACAAACATGGCATGTATTCTCTTATAAGTGGCTAGTAGCTATATAATACAGGATAACCATACTACAATTCACAGTCCGAGGAAATTAAGAAAGAGGGCCCAAGTAGGGAGAGCTTGAGTCTCACTGATAAAGGTAAATAGAACAGGCATCAGTGGTGGGCAGAATGAGGCAATGGGGTCAGGGAAGGGCTGGGGAGTTGATCAGGAGAGACCAAATGTGCAGATGGAGAGAATATGATGAGAGAGACCTGGAATCAGTGTTAAGCAGGAATCTCTGGGAGGAGCTAGAAATCTGTGACAATGGAGGTTCCTAGTAATTTATGAGGGTGACTCTAGGTGGCACACCTGGCAGTGGGGGATATGGAGCCTGACATGGCCTTTCAATGGAAGGGTGGGGTTAGGAATCCTGCCATAAAAATCTTAGAACCACAATTTTCTTGTCAACAGGTTTGCAGGAGTAAAGATGGAGCAGACATTGAAAGAATAGCCAATCAATGACTGGCCCAGCTCGAGAACCATGCCACAAGAAATTTTACCCATGAGTCTATTAATTGTAACCTATTATATCTACAAAATGGCTCCTGGTATGCCTGTCATCTGGGAGGTTTCACCCGGCAACTGATGGAAACAGATGTGGTGACCCACAGCCAAATATTTGTTGGAGCTTGAGGAAGTCTGTGGAGGAGGGGACAAAGGGTTAAAGAAGCCAGAGAAGTCAAGGAACACAAGAAAACATACAGAATCAACTAACCTAAACCACCAAACAGAGAGTATACATGGGACAGACCTAGGCCCTAGGATTATTTGCAGCAGTTGTGCAGTTTAGACTTTACTTGGGACTCCTAACAGTGGAAGCAGGAGCTGTATCTGACTCTGTTGTTCACCTTTGAATCCCTTTCTCCTAGCTGGGACGTCTTGCCTAGTCACAGTGGGAGAGGATGTACCTAGTTCTACTGCAACTTGATGTACAAGGGCAGGTAAGTATCCATGAGAAGCGTCCCTTTTTCTCAGCGTTTATTGAGGAGAGGGAGAGGACTTGAGGATGGCAAGTGGTGGGGTATAGGGGAAAAGGAGGTGGGAGGAGGTTAATGGGAAAAAAAGGGAGGCAGGGGAGGCTTCAATCTGGATGTAAATAAAATGCACACACACACACACACACACACACACACACACACACACACATATATGTGGGAGAGATGGGTCAGCATTTAAGAGCACTGCCTGCTCTTTCACAAGTCCTGAGTTCAATTCACAGCAACCACATGGTGGCTTCCAATTATCTATACTGGGATCTGATGCCCTCTTAGGGCATGCACTCATACATGCAGATAGAACACTCATATATATATAATAAATAAATGAATATTTTAAAAATATTAAATAAATATGTTAAATGGATGACTTCATTTCCATCTCTCTCCACAAAGGGCACTCTTATTATCTGCTGGCAGGCCCTGAAGAATATCCCTAGTTATGCTAATTGAATAAGTGAAATAAATAATTTAAAATTCAGTGAGGCATTTTTCATAACTAAAATTTGATTAATATGTTCACAGACCTAAAAATCAGCACAAAAAGGCTATAAAGCAACATACTATGATTCTTGTTCAAGTCACTCCAGGAACTTTTCAATTTCACATTTGAGGAAGTTTCCTTAAGTACCATTACTTTAAATTACTGATATGATTTTACCTGTCTTAGCAGCTCACAATTGTATATCATATATAAGCTTTTATTCTTTCATATCCCCTTAACACAAGTCAGAAAAATGTAAGCGCACATCCAAGGGCATTATAAAGTTCATAGATATGACAGGAAAAAGGTCAAGTAAGCAGTTGTACTTGGAAACAAATATACTAAAATGTCATAGGGATCAAAATAATTTAAAATATTTTAGCATATTAAATGCAGTACTTGAATTTGTTAAGTTTTCCCTTAGTCTGCATTGAGTTGTAGAATCAGAAGTTAAACCCTTTACCCTGTGGAGTGTAAACCTGAAGCCAGAACAACCATGTCCTCTGGTATCTAACCAACCATAAACCTAGCATACAAACCATCAAGCCAGTGCCTGTTCACATTGTTTAAAAATTCATTTATTTTAAAAATGAGGAATTGGAATTTTTTCCCCATGCCAGAGTCAGTGGGGGCTGCTTTTTGATCACTCTTCCTAGTGGGGCTGCCTTGAGAGAGGCCACAAGAAAAGAGGATGTGCTCAGTTCTGATGCAGTTTGACAAGCTAAAGTGGGTGGGTAGGAGGGATGCCCTTTTCTAAGGAATAACAGAAGGAGGGTGGGATCTGGATGAGAAGAGATAGGGGACTACAAATGGGATGTAAAATAAATAAATAAATATTTAAAAATGTTCCTAGGTAGCCTTGGGAGGCAGCTCAGTGGTGAAAGCACTTTTCCTGAAACTGTGAGGATCTGAGTCCAAGTCCCTATTACCCATATTGATGATAATTGGTGGCCTACCTGCAATCCAAGCACTTAGGAATACCTGGGGAAAGTTGGTTACTTAGAATAGATTAATAAGAATATTTTGTTTCAACTGAAGCTAACAGAGTAGGGAAGCCAGAGAGACTGGCATGACCAGATAATGAGAGATAGAAGCCAGGCCCACTGACAGAGCATGACTCAAAAGGGTGACACTCATATGCCAGCAGATCCAACTGCAGGAAACCACAGGTCTTTCTGCCACCCTGATTAGCCTTCCTCGAGCATCAGTCGCGTTGCAGTGTATGAGCTACAGACATGTTTCATATTAACAGCTGATTCAGGGGACTCTTCACATTGCCACAGACCAGCTTACCACCTCCCGTAAGAAAAATGGAGGAAAGGTAAGAGGCTTTTTGACACCCTATTCCCAATACTTTTTTCTTATTCCATGGCCGTGTAACTACACCTTGGGGTGTGGATTATAAGGAGCCTCGGATGTTCCTGAAGACATGGGAGGCACAAAACTCTTTCTTTAGTGATTTGGTCTGGCCAACTTGACTATGGATGGTTGGAATCTTGTGAATAAAGGCACTGGCCACTTGTAATTTCCCCCCATTCTGCTCTCATCTCATCTATCCAAATGTTCTGCTATTGTGAGAATTCTGCCACTTTCCTTGGCTTGGCAAGCATATGGGTACAAGCACCTTCTATAAAAGCACAGTTCTGTCAGTTGCATGGTCACCTGTGTCTCCTGCAATGGAAAGTTTCCATTCCCTTGTATTTCTGTCTCATCAGGAAACAGATGGCCTAAAAATGAGTGACTGAGAAGGACATAGTTAAGTATATCTTGTCAGTAATGTATTTGCTTGTGGAAAGTTTCACAGGTGAAAAACCCATCGCCAACCCAAGAAAAACACATGGAGTATGGGGATTTATCAATAGTAATAAAATAATAGCCATGTGAACCAAGACCTGTGTGTTATTGTGGATGTAGGTGTAGCTGTGCTGCCCCAGGCATATGACCACATTTATTCATTGAGTAATTTTGTTAATTGATAATTTGATTTCTGTATAAGATGTATTCTGCTTACTCTCCCCACCCCCATTGCCTCCATCTCATCCCTTTAAACTTCCTCATTCATCCCTAGTCAACTCTTTGCCAGATTCATCACTTTTTGTTTTGTTTGTAATATAGCATCTGACAAGAGAAAAGTGCTTAATGTTTCATACGAGGAAAGATATGCAGCTTGATTGGCAGTTGTTTGCTCTCAGGATGATGAAAATACTTTTCCATGGCCTCCCAGGATTTAGATATTGATGTAGAAATCTGCTATTTTCTGACAGATTTTATTTTGCAAGTAAAGTGGCACATGCTCCTGCATCCTTTAACATTAGCATTATTTATGTGTCATCTACACCTGACAATTGTCACTCCAATTTGATGTGTATGGGTTCATTTCTTGTCATGTACACTTGGAACACCTCCTCTGTTGGAATGTCAATATTCTTGTGTAGTTCAAGGAAAAGCAAGTTTTTAGTCCATGGAATTAGTTTTCTGCTCTTTAGTCTGCATGCCAGATTGTTCATTTCCACAAAGGAGTCACCAATTCCCCCGCCCCCCCACCTCTCTCCCTCTCTCTCCCTCTCTCTCTCTCCCTCTTTGTTTTTTCTAACAGTTCTGACTTTTCTGGACCCCACTGTGTAGCTCAGGTTGTCATTGAACTCATGGAATTCTTTCTGCTCCAGCACCTAGACTTCTCGTATTCCACAAGTAAGCTAACATGTCTAGTAGAAGTGTTTTTATTGCCCTCCTCCTTGAGAACACCTCTGTCTTCAAGCCTTGTATATATTTGTGTCACAATACCTTCTACTTAGCATGGTAGCCCCTTCTTTTTTTTCTTTCTGTTTTCAAATATTAACTTTTAACTCATGAACAGTATTAGAAATTCAATTCATCTCATAATTCCATGCCTATTCCTCAAGGTCAGTTGTCCCCCACCTTTCTAATACTGTGACCCTTCCTTTCTAATACTGTGACCCTTTAATACAGTTCCTTATGTTGTGACAGACAACCATAAGATTATTCTCATTGCTACATCTTAACTGTTCATTTTGCTACTGTTACGAATCATAATATAAATATCTGATATATAGGATATCTTAGATATGAATTGGCATTCCCTTAATAACTGTCATTCATTCATTCATTATTTCCACAGTTTCTCATTTGATAGCTCCACACTGCCAGGAAAAAAGCAGATATTGGTCTTGCTTCTGGCTTCTAAATTCCTGAAACAGAAAAGAAATAGCCTTAGTGAGAAGAAAAGTAGGATTCAGAGTTCTAATCCTTTCTGACACAACTGAGACACTGTCTATACTGCTGCCACTAGCTACTCTAACAGAAAAAGAATGGGTTGTAAGTAGTCCAAATAAATATAATGAATCTTATTTAAGGCTCCAAAAATACTGTTTCTACAATCACATTTCTCCTTGTTATGAACCAGGTTAGTCATTCATGCATAGACGTTGATCTTAAGAATCAGATAGTCCGACACATACTCATATGTTGTTTTTCTTTCTAGGTACACTAGCAGAGCATTCCTAACAGTGGATGCAAATGTCTCAGACTTCGAGAGTAACATCACAGCAGTGAATGGAAGTAACCACCATGAAATTTCATTTTGTAACATCATATTCTGTACCATGATTTTGCTTTCCCTCATCTTTGCACTAGCTGGACTGGTTGGAAATGGCATAGTGCTATGGATCATGTTCTTCCATGTCCGCAAAAATGTCTTCTGTGTCTACATTCTCAACCTGGCTGGTGCTGACTTTCTCTTCATGTGTTTTCAAATTGTACATTGCTCTCATATTGTCTTGGATATCTTCTACCCCAGCCTCATCAGTTTTCCTTTGTTTTCTTTTGTTCTGATACACTTTGCTTATCTTTGTGGTCTGAGCATTCTCAGTGTCATTAGCATTGAACGCTGCCTGTCTGTCATGTGGCCCATCTGGTATAGATGCCAACGCCCAAAGCACACATCTGCTGTCATATGTACCTTGCTTTGGGTCTTGTCTCTGCTGTTGAGCATCCTGGAAGGAAAGGAATGTGGCTACATATTTGATAGTCTTGGTCCTGGTTGGTGTCAGACATTTGATTTCATCACAACTGCATGGTTAATTGCTTTATTTGTGGTTCTCTTAGGGTCCAGTCTGGCTTTAGTAGTTACTATCTTTTGGGGCTCACACAGGATCCATGTGACTGGGCTGTATATGACCATTGTGTCCACAGTGCTGGCCTTCCTACTCTTTGGTCTGCCCTATGGGATCTACTGGTTCCTCTTAGAATGGTTTGAAAATTTTCAGAATGTTGTGCCTTGTGATTTTTATCCAGTGACATTATTTCTGTCCTGTGTTAACAGCTGTGCCAACCCCATCATTTACTTCCTCGTTGGGTCCATTAGGCACCGCAGGTTCCAGCGCAGAACTCTCAAGCTGCTTCTGCAGAGGGCCATGCAGGACACTCCTGAGGAGGAAGAAAGTGGAACGACGGGTCCTTCAGGAAGATCTAGAGAAGTGAAAACAGTCTGGCAGGGACCAAGAGCTGCTTTGATCAGGCAGGAATAGCTTTGAGAAATATCTTTGACCTTATCATTTTGTGGAATATTTATAACATTGTTTAGTTGATGACCCAGTGTTAATATTATTGGGAAAATAGTCATTCTTGCAAAAGTTGATTGACTCTGGACTTGTTACAAAGATACTGACTACAGCATGTCTGGAGCTGCCCTACACATGGATTCTCTATCTGGTTTTGATGGACTCTTGTAAGCTCCCTGGTGTCCAGGAGGCTTGTTGACCACTATCAACAAATATCTCCTTCAGCAAAAGGCTCAAGAAAGTGCAGGAAAGAGATGCATTTCTTTTGTCACTTGATAGTGGTTAAATCCATTGCAAAAAAAAAAATCTGTTTTTAAAACAATATTTTTCTCAGTAATTGAAGGAGTAAATATATGCATCTTACTATGTCAGGTTTTATTACTTTCTGCATGTTTTAAAGAATTTATGGAGCACTGCTATTTCTTATATAAATTGCTCTGTAAACAAATAAACATTCTCAAGAGAAGTCTGTAAAATCTCTGTTCACCTGGTGCAGTTCTCACCTTCAAGCTCATTGTGTCTTCCATTTTCACATTGGAATAGTGCAGTCAGCTTGTGTAATGAGAACCATCAACATTCACGAGCACCTACCTGAATGTATAGAGACCTCTGTGGTTGCTTCCATAATGCTTTATTTAGCCTTTTATAGTCAAGGCTTTTCTCATTACTCTCTTGTCTTTGCCATGATTCTGCCTCTGTCCGACTGTCTACTCTGCTTGACAATTTTCCAATGAGATACTCTAGACAAGGCTTTCTTGAAATCAAACCTGTTTCAAATTTAAGCCATTTCCAGGATCTTACAGCACTTATCACTTGAATTACATATTTTAGAAACATTTGTATAAAATACGTATCAATTTTAAAGCTGTAGTATGTGATCATTTCAATTGCAGGGCAATTAAGAGAGTACAGTATGAACATATTAAAGGGAGCATGGCTACATGACTCAGAACCAAATCAAGACCCAACACACTCTTACATGTCTTAACTTACATTTCCTCTCCAGTCAAAACTTTTTACTTCAGAGGTAAAAGTGCTGTTCATATGTCTGTTCTAAAGTAAAATTTAGGGTCCCAATTGAAAGAGTATATCATAAAGAAGATTTGTACACAGGTGGTGAAATGGTTGTTATAGTTTAACAAACTAACCTATACATCATCTCATGTAAATATTCATTTTTTTTTCCTTGTGGCAAAGCCTTCATATTTAGAAAAACTCATGTGTGCAATACACTGTTGTTACAAAGAGATCTCAGGCTGTTTATTACTGCTGTGGTTTGGATGGGAATGGATGCTATAGGCTCATATGTTTGACCATAACCCATGGAACTGTCTGGGCAGTTATTATGTGAGGCCTTGTGGTAGGAGGTGTGGCACTAGGGGTTGTCTTTGAGGTTTCAAATGCCTAAGTCATTCCCAGTGCCCCACCTCTAACCCATGCCTGTGGTATAAATGTAAGCTCTAAAATACTGCCCCAGTGCCATGACTGCTTGCCAGCCTGCCTGCTGCCATGCTTCCTGACATTGTGGGCATGCTCTCTAACTCTCTGGAACTGTGACCTCCCAGATTAAACACTTTCTTTTGTACATTGCATTCATTGTGGTTTCTTGTCGAAGCAATAGTAGTGTAACTGAAACAGAAGCTGGTACTAGTGAGGGTGCTAATGCTGTAACAGGCCTGACAATGATGCTTTTGATGAGGAATGAGGAAGACTATGGGACTTTCCACTAGGGAAGCAGATGAATATTGTAGGCCATCCTTGTAGGAATGTGGATGACAGTAATGCTAAGATAATTGTAGGAGGCTAATTCTCTATCTTGCAAAAAGAACATGCCTAAAGACTCTCCTAAGGTAAACTTATTCAAGAAATGAAAGCAATGTAATTTGAGGAAGAAGTCAGTTTCCATACTATCAGAACTTGGCAGCATCAGTCACTATGGTTCTGGACTTCAGGTCAAGAATTACACAGAAGTAAAGAGGTTGCGGGCTCTTCCTCCAAGGTTAAGAAAAGCCACTGAGGTCAGGCCTGTGGCAGGGGAGTCCCTGCATGAAGGTCTAGAGATGCCATTGTGTGACACTGCAAAAATGAATCCTAGATTTCACTGGAGACACAAAGATGTTGAACATGACAGAACTGTGGGATACCTGCCAAAGAGAGCTGCATAGAAGAAATGAAAAGGCCAGAGAGAGAGAGAGAAAGAAGTGTGTTTCACTCACAAAACTGAAAGTACAGAGCCATCCCAGCCTTTTCACATCAAGACATGGAGCTACAGAACATGGAGTTTGGTCTGCTGGATTTTGCTTTTGCTTTGGCCCTGTGTTACCTCACTATTCCCCATTCCTACCTTTTGGAATGGTAATGTATGTTTTGTGTCTTTATGTTGAAAATATGTACTTCATTTTTTACATGACATGGGGCTACAGATAAGAGAGTGCCTTGAGTCTCAGAAGAGACTTTGGACTTTTAAACTGTATTGAGACTGTGAAAGTCTATGAGGACTTTTCAATTTGGACTTAATGCTATAAGCTCATGGGGTCCAAGGACTAGAATGTGGTAGTTTGAGTGCAAATGTTCCTCACAGTCTCATCTTTTGAAAACATGGCCTCAAGTTGGTGAAACTTTTTGGGAATGGTTAAAATGCGTGTCTTTGTTGGAGCATGAGTCTTATTAGGGGTGGTCTTTCAGGTACTATTCCCATGTAGCTCTATATCTGATTCATGCTTGAGAATCACATATAAGCTCTCCGCTACTGTTCCAGTGCCATGCCAACTCGTCTGCCTGCTGTCAGGCTTCTGACCATGATAGCCTAAGACTCTACCCCTCAAGAACTATGAGGTCCCAAAATAAATGCTTTCTTTTATGAGTTGACTTACTGTATTATCATAGTAACCTAAAATACCTATGATAGTTACTGGTACTTCATATTTTTGCTATTTAATGTTTTTAAAGTATGTTTTCACCTTCTGTCTGTGTAAAATAAAAGACTTGTTAACCATTACAATATTGTTTTATTATATATATATGTGTGTGTGTGTGTGTGTGTGTGTGTGTGTGTGTGTGTGTGTGTATTGTCATATATAGTTAGTGTACAGATACTGACTCTTTGAAATATATTTTATTTCTAAATGAGATGATGTAATACTTTTCCCTTAAATTTTTCTTGCATAATATAGTATAATGTATATTAAGTCATCTACATTTGTGGTGCCTTGATCTGATTCTTCCCTAGGGATGTCTTAGCACTACTTTACACTAGGCTGGGAAGAATGAAGCAATTGGAGAACTGGTGAGTATTATGCAGGATCCTGGTCTGGCTGGGAGTGCCCTTCAAGAGAAGACCTTCTCCAAGGATTTCAGTGTTACAACCCTCCTAGATGATATCCAGTGAAACAGCTTGTTTACTTTATTTGGGTTGAACCAGGCACACATGAACTTTGAAAACTAGGAAGGGGTTTTCAGGGCTAGTGTGCATTATTGGCTGGGGCTGAGATACTGTGGATCCTTTATTTGCAAGGAGTGGAATTCCAGGTGCTAGGCTATGTGACTACCTTGTGAGGGAGGGGTCACAGGGTACATGTGCTGGGGCATGTAGGCATAGAATAGTGAAGGAACAACCCTTACTTCTGCTAATTTCAAGGTTAAGATTTTTAGAGTTTGGACACATCTCAATCTCATTCTTGCTCCTTGCCAGTTTCCCTAGTTGCACAGTCACGTGTTCTACAACTCCTTCTTTTTGTTTAATAAAGGAGAGTCTTAATAATTTTGTATGTTGTGAACAGTTTGGCATTAAACTGGAATCTGATTGGCGGTGGATTTTGCAGTGCTACTTATCTGCCACTTTAAAACGTGGATGAGTAAGAATGCAAGAATCAAAATAAACCATAATCAGAAGGCTGATAAGAGATGAGGGGCAGAAAATCAAGGGAATATTGAACCAATTTAATTGTTCAGTAGGTTGAAATATTGAGAGCAATGCTATACTGTGTTTTTTGAGGGTATTAACGTTGGTCTTAAGCAATACTTGATTCATTTACATAGACAACATTTTCCCCCAATACTATACAAGTTCCTCCATGTTAAGCAGTCATTAGATGTATTTCTCTCCAGTTTTGGAACATGAGCCCAGCAAGAGAGTTTATTTGTTGCTGGAGGGATTCAGGGTTGTCAGCTGTAGATGCCATCTCCTGATTAAGCTTGTCAGGAAAGTCTGCATCCAGGTGATGCATCTGGGTTATGGCATCTGTGAAGGCCTCAGCAGGTCCAAGTGAGAGAGCAGCCCTCTTACTTATAGTGAAGGAAGTAATATCTTGAATTTCTGTCTGGTTTGTAGCACAAGTGCTGTTTTTTCTTCCTCATAGAGATAAACCTATTGGATAATGACAATAGGGATGAAAAATCCTGGCAGGAGGTTATTCTTCCTTTACACTGTACAAAGAAAGGAGGTAATATACATGTTAAACCAGTAACAATCTGATGGGCAGCACATCAGCAGCCTTTTGGTGCAGGCCTGGAAGAGAGAGAGAGAGAGAGAGAGAGAGAGAGAGAGAGAGAGAGAGAGAGAGAGAGAGAGAGAGAGAGAGAGAGAGGAGAGAGAGAGAATGTCTTATAAAAAAAAAAAAGAGCGTTCTGAAGGCCTGGACTGGTGTCATTTCCTTGCACTATCACAGAAGTATTAAAGGGCAGGCAGGAGTTGGGTGTTAGAAGAATCTCAGTCCTGATCTGGCATCGTTTATCATTTATCCCACCTGCTTAAAGTAGCTGATAAAAGAGGTGCCATGTTAATTATGTCAACGGTGTAAGAAGATTCTCTGTAAGCCTTGGTATTATTATTTTTTAAATGACTGCATAAGCCACAGAAGCATTAGAAACCAAGTCCCTGGAATTAATCTTGTTTTCTTAGAGGAAGTACATGTGTTTGGAGATTTTTTAACTACTAGGATGCTTCATTACAAGATGCACATACTTTGTCTGTGAAAAATAAATTGGCTTAAATACATGGTATTAGTTTATTAATTGAAAATTGAGTTGTAAATAGATGGTCTCAGTTTTATTAATTGAAGACAAAATTTTAAAAATAAAAGAGGGCAAATATATGTGCCAATTAGTTTTTGTATTGGTTTTACATTGGAATAACCTATTAGATATATTGGTAAAATAAAAAGGAAATGTTAAAATGTTAGTTTTATCTTAAACAGATATTGATCAAATTAACAGGAGCATTATTAAATCTTTTCTTAAAGTCAGTCTTAAATCTATGATTGTCTACATAGTCCATCTAACCTGTGAGAAGTAGATCCAAGATGTTTCTGAGAAGTTTAAAAGAAATATTTAAAGGCAGTAGATACTGTCTTTGTGTCAGCAGAGACTTGGGAAACAATTTTTGGTTTACTTAATCCTCTTATTAGTGAAAAACAATCATTTAAACAAAATTCAGACAAAGAAGCATGAAAATTCTAACATGTGGGCAGGCTGCGTTGTTCCATGCAGTGTAGCAGCATTAAAACCATTATTGGTTCCACCCATTATTGGAACCAGCATAATTGGAACCACCCATCATTCCTACAATTTAGGTCTTGCAGCTAGGGTTAGCTCAGAGACTTTAAATTGGACCTGTTCATCTGGCTATGCCAATATCTGTGTAGTCTTTTCTGCTCAGATATCACCCATGCCAGGACTGTGGAAAGGGCTCAGTTCACCACCATTCCCATCCAGCAGGACCCCTTATCATTCAAGATGCATGTGCACCTGCCTGCTGTCTTGACCCAGCGCCAACAGAGGCCAGCATGTGGGAGTGGGAGGGGTGCACCTCTCCATCTGCCAAAACCTTAGAAAAGCTCCAAGTGTGTCCCCTGAGCAGGAGGTAGAGTCCCCTAAGTTAGAGGGCAGGAAGACTCCATCTTGAGCCTGAATCTGGAAGAGGGATGTGTGGCTGCAGCACCTTGTGAAAAAATCTGTTTCAAATGACAATATGGGTTTCATGGGATTCAGCCCCTGTGGGGTGGTCATAAGTTTTGAATGCCTTGGGTTATATACTCCTGGCAGAGTCATGGGTGGAGATAACCCGGGGATTGATTAGATTTATTTTCCTTTTGGCTGGGAGGAAGGATTCAAGTATTTATGTAGCATCTGCTCAGATTCTTTGGCAGGTTCTTGGAGAGTGTAGTTGTGTGGGTCAGAGGAAAGAGAAGAAGGAATCCCCCCTGCTCTCTCTGCTTTGATGCAGGGAGGAGGATCAGCAAAAGCAATGAGGTGGCATGGAGATCCACATGCCTTTGTAATGGCATCCCATGGTTTGAAGCCTTGGTGGACTATGGGAAAAGCGGCTAGGGAGGCCATGACCTAGAGTGGAAGTTTATCTGCCTCTGTAATGGAGTCCTGTGGAGTGCACCATTTGGGTAATTGTGCCATGCCAAGCATTGCTATGGTTCATAGGCATCATAGATGTGCAGGAGTATTGGTTATTTCCCTCCTTTAGAAGCGTTCATGACACTTTCTGGTACCATGCAAACTAGCTCTCATGAAGAAGGCATTCAACTCAGGTCCAGCTCAGGTGCCTCTGCAATATGGACTTACCTTCTACCTCTGCCAAGGAGACAAGGGAAACGGCAATATCCTGTAAGTTTTACTAGTCTCTTAGACAGCATTGTAAGTCTTTATATTGTTTTTTCTTGTTAATGTATGTTTTATTTATTATAATTTATTCACATTGCATCCTGCATTATTCCCTTGCTCTTATCTTCCTGTTTCCACTATCCCTCTCTCTTCTGACATATTCCCCTCCCTTAAACTTTTGGCAGGGGGTCCCACTATTAATTTGTTGGTGTCTATGTGTGATTTAAACTTTAAAAGTGTTTCTTTTATGAATGTGGATGCCTTTGTATTTGGAGCATACATATTCAGGAATGTGATGTCCTCTTGGTGAATTTTTCCTTTTATGAGAACTAAGCAACCTTCCCCATCTTTTCTGATTAATTTTAGTTGAAAGTCTATTTTATTAGATATTAGAATGGCTAGTCTAGCTTGCTTCTTGGGTCCATTGCTTGGAAAACCCTTTTCCAGCCCTTTACTTTTAGGTAATGACTATCTTTGTTGCTGAGGTGTGTTTCTTGAATGAAGCAAAATATTGTATATAGTTTCTGCAGCCATTCTGTTAGTCTGTATCTTTTCATTAGGGATCTGAGGCCATTGGTGTTGACAGACATTAGTGACTAATGATTATTAATTCCTTTTATTGTGGAGTTCATGGTAATATTGTGTGGCTGTGCCTGTTATCTTTTTGGTTTTGCTGTTATGAGATTATCTATACACTGTGTTGTCTTGGGTGTAGTTGACTTCATTGGGTTGGAGTTTTCCTTCTAGTATCTTCTGTAGAGTTGTGTTGGTGTATAGATATTGTGTAAATTTGTTTTTATCATGGAATATCCTGTTTTTTCTATCTGTGGTGATTTAAAGTTTTGCTAGATATAGCAGTCTGGGTTGGCATCTGTGGTCACTTAGTGTGTGCGTGACATCGACCCTGACCCTTCTGGCTTTCATGTTCTTTGTTGTGAAGTGTAATTCTGATGGGTCTGCCTTTATATGTTACTTGGACTTTTTTCCTTGTTGCTTTTAATATCTTTTCTTTGTTCTGTAGATTTAGTGTTTTGATTATTATATGGCAGAAGGAATTTCTATTCTGGTCTAGTCTATTTGGTGTTCTGTAGGCCTCTTGTATGTTCAAGGGCATTTTTCTTTAGGTTGGGAAATTTTTCTTCTATGATTTTCTTGAAAATAGTTTCTGTTCTTTGGAACCTCACATTCTCCTTTTCATCTATTCCTATTATTCTGAGGTTATATATTTTCATGGTGTCTTTGATTTCTGTGTCATATTTTTCTGTTTTAATATTTTCTTTGAGAAATATATCAATTTCTTCTACTGTATTTTCTGTGCCTGAGATTCTCCCCTCCATCACTTGCATTCTGTTGGTCCTGATTTCCTCTCTAATTTTTCCATTTCTAGAATTTTCTCAGTTTGTGTTTTCTTGATTGATTCTAATTCTGTTTTTATGTCTTGAACAGCTTTAATAATTTCCTTTCTCTGTTTGATTGTGTTTTACTGTGTGTTCTCAATGGCCTCTAGTCATTTTTTGTATTTATCTGTAATTCTTGAAAAGATCTATTTATTTCTTACATGTATTTCTCAAATAACTGCATAATCATAGCTTTAAGGTCATTTTTCTCTGATTCAGCTGCATTATATTATCCATTGTTTTTTTAGGATTTCTTTTTGGGCTATGCTGTCCTCAGTTTTGTTCATTGTATTGCTACTTCTTTCTTTAGCCATATGCTGTGGGGACATGGTATTTCCAATCTGGCTTTCCGAGGTACAAGTCCTTCTAATTTGGCAGTTGAGACTGCTTGATTTGTAGGCCTAGCAGACACTGACCTCCTCAAACTTAGATTTGGCTGAGCTCTGCCACCTAGAATCTGGGATTCATCAGGATTCCACTGACTACTGGATTTCCTCAGGAGGGTAAGCAGCAGAGGAGAATAGTGGCTTGGATTCCAGAACTCTGTACCTGGGATCCAGATGCTGTTCTTGAGGGTCTCCTATGTAGACAATGCATGGTGCTCACAGTTTGTTACTCCCAGGAGACTGCTGCAAATTCCCAGTTTGTCCCCTTATATCTGAGAAACACCAAATTTAGGTTTTTTTTTTGTATCCAGCAGTCTTTTCTCTTATAGGTTTGCTGCATCCAATCCTCCGTTCCTTGAGGGGTGCCTGCGCTCAGCTTAAGTATGAGTAAGAGAGTATGGGAAGAATGTAGGTTGCTAGCAGTTCTTGATTCCCTCAGAGCTCATGACTCCTGAACCAGAAGAATGTCCAGCCATGATGAGGGTGGCGGGGGCTGGTTCTGATCCTCCCCAACTCCTGGGTTGTTCCCTTCAGTCAGTTTCACAGCCATCTTGGAATCTTTTACCAACTACTTATGACCCAGTTTTCAAGTCTGTCTCCACTGGGGAACTTGCAAATTGGGGATACTGTCTGCATGGATTCAGATGCTGCCTTCAAGGAAGTGGGAAAGAAGGGAAGGTAGAGGGATCTGATGTCTGGTACTCATATTTTAAATTTTTTGAAAATAAAAATAAATCCTGCATGGAGTTATGACGTGCTCTTGGCACTTGATGATTCCTGAGCAAAAAGACTAAACTTTTCTTTGGAGGTAAGAAACTGTAGGTTGTTTCAATCTCAAGAATGGTTTCCTATACAAGCACATGTCATCAATATAAATTTTACTAATGCGGTTGAAAAGGGGTAGACATGAGAGTGAACTGGTTAATAGGGGATCTCTTGCTCCCAAAACTGATCACCTGTGGCCCAGTTTGTCACTGTAAGAACAGATCTGACTTCCAAAAATGTCCTCTTTTCCATAGGAGCACTGTGAATGAATTCAGTATCACCTCACAAATGCCAATAAGTAAATAATAAAAAATATGTACACTTCACAAGAAAATAGAAAAACAAGAAAGAACACCAAAATCAAAATTGGTAGGAGGGAGTAAATGATAAAGAGCAGAGAAGACATACATGAAGTAAAGATACAAACACAAAAGTGATGAACAAAATGAAGAACTGCTTTGTAAAATGGAAAAACTAAACTGCAAAACCTCCATCCAGAATATCCCAGAGAAAGGAACTTAGGACTCAAATAAATGGTATCCACGGTGAAAAATGCTTCAGGGCTGATACTACTGAAACACAAATGGTTAGAGATTTTTATGAATTTATAGCTTCTTAAAAAGTGGTAGACTAGTAGAAATGGAAAAACATGGAGAGATACACATCACCTTCACCACAATATATTCATGAAAACACAAATTAGTGATGAGGATGGAAACATGACTCAGCAGCTAAAAGCACACACTGCTCTTGACAAGGACTGAGGTTGATTACAGCATCATTACCATGTAGTTTACAGCCACTTGGAACTCCAGTTACAGAAGGATCCAATGCTTCTGAACTCCATGAGGACCTTATACACACACACACACACACACACACACAGAGAGAGAGAGAGAGAGAGAGAGAGAGAGAGAGAGAGAGAGAGAGAGAGGGAGAGAGAGAGAGAGAGAGAGAGAATTATACATGAAGTGAAATCTTGCAAAAAAAAGCAAAGTCTCAGTCGAAGAAAATCTCAGAACCATGTAGATTACTGATGAGTTCTATCTAGCATTTAAAGAGGGATAGACATGAACATCTTCAAGAAAATAACAGCAAGGGAAATCAAATTGTTTGAATGGGGAATGTCTATGCAAGCACCACGGTTAGCAGACTGTCAATCCAAGGAAAGAATGAAGGAAGAAAATTCATTTTGATATGACTCAGTACCTAGTGTTGATTCAGTCTTTGGCAGTCTGACACCAGATAGTTTCCTGGTGATGATTAACTCAATCACATCAGCACAATAAAGGTTAAAACGTGGCAATGTCAAAGATCTTTGTACAGAACATGTGACATTTTCCACACAGATGGGATATATAGATTGACAATAATATAATCTCATGATAAGGATCTGGGAGAGTATCCAATGTGGTCTCTATCATACAGATAGCACAAATGTCACTGGGCTATTAACCTCCCTTTAAAGAGAAATCCACATGTGTTTAATATTAAATATTCCCCTGGTACTTATTTTTGATCCCCAGAACCTCTGTGCCTCCTACAAATGGTACACTAAAGAGATTATTCACTGCAATAACTGAAGCTGATTGCAATAAAAGGTACATCAAATATGCTGAGTAGTAAATGTGCTGGATTAGTTTTGAACAGTGTAATAAAATATTTTACAGAATAAAGTAATAGTAACTGTTTATTTTATTTATGTTTTGAAGGTTTGGCCCATGCTTGTATGGTTCCATGCCCCTGAAGAGAATATAATGAAAGACAGAGCACATAGCAGAAGATGGAAGGCTACACTAGAGAAGACTGTATGCAGCTTGAGACAAGGCATCTCTCCCACTGGCTTTAGTTAATGAATGAATTATAGCTTAAAAAGTTCCTGCAGTCTCACCAAGTAGTTCCAGCCTCTGATGAGGAAGTATTTAAAGCATTTACATCTAGAGTGTTTTCCTCACTCAAATATTAAATTCTGTTCTTGACCCTATAGGGTCATGTGCATTTCAGAATGCCAGGTGCACTTAGTTATCTGCATTGCAAGGTTAATGTATCATCCTCTGAAACTGCTCTCTTATTCTGTTGCCCATATTTGGACACCAAGTGGCTATGTGACTTTTCAGGAGTGGTATGAATAAACATCGATTTACCCAGGAAACCCATGAGGAAAAAAAGTAACCATTCTGCCAAAGCTCTACTTGGTGAACCAATTAATTTGTTGAAGTGCCTTATAGGACTGTGAGTGATGAAATACTAGTGAAGTGTCAATGAGAGGTACTTGCAGGACATAGATGGCTAAGTTACAGCTATACCTTAAAAAAGCCACCCCAACATGGATGTGAACTCATGAAATCTACAGACTTAGAGCTCTGTGCAGGATTTGAAGGTAGTAGGACATGTTAATTGGAAGATTCTTCTCCTGGAAGCCTCAGCAGGTCAGGGAGCCTCAGGATCCTTTATTTTCTCTAGGAGCAAATATTTCAGTCAGAAGGGAGTTGCTTCACAAGAGCAGCTCTGAGCTGTCTGGAAGCTGGAGACAATTACTTGATCATAAGATGGACTTTTAGTCTTCATACTTGGGACAGCACTGCAAAAAACATTGTCTTATCTGGTGTCCCCAGGCCCGACTATAGCCCATGTGCTATCTTGTGGTAGGAAAAGTCTCCACACTCAATAAGAACCAGATGCCCTTGTGATGTCCAGGGCCCCTCAATTCAGTGATAATGGACCTCATGTGCCCATGACTTGGTTTTATTTTTATTTCCTGCTCTCCTCTTGTCTGCACATCTGCCCATTTATTCTTTTTGTTAAGGTTGTGGATGTTCTTCCCCTCCAGCTAGAAACCTAAAATAAGTTGATCCACTTCCTCCAGCCACACATGTGACTGTCTACAGTTAATCCAACCATGATGCCTAATTTTCTGATCCTGGTTTTGGCAGAGATATGGATAATGAAGCTAAATTTACAAATGGTTGTAATATCCTCAGGTTTCATTGAATTTCTTACTTTTCATAGCTATTTCCAAAACATTCTTAGTATATGTTATTACCCCTTAAAAAGGCAGAAGGCATGAGATAAAATGGCAACTGAACTATCTCCAATGTGAACTCTTTACCAAGAATTAGGATGACTGAATTAAAAAAAAATATGCAGCATATTTTAGTGGAGAAGCATTCTTATTTCCAGAGCTGAAGGGATGCAGAGAAATTATAAGAAATTAGAGGGTGGCGTTGAACATGCAGTGTGTCTGCTCTATAGGAATGGAGACTAGGGACCTGACCTGGAGCTAGAGACCACAAGACCTGGAAAGCCCTAGTTGAGAGGAGTCTGCACAGTGCAGAGCACAGGTGGGTCTAGCCTCAGGCCATCCAATGGCCCACAGAGGATGGGTGCCTATTCCCTAGAGTCTGGACCTGAACCCACCTGCTAACTATAGCCTGGCACTGAACTCTGGGCTGTGAAGCACTGCAGCTACTGCTGGCCTGGGGAAATCTCAGGAAAAGGGTGGATCTAACCTCAGAGCCCCCAACTTCTGCATCAGTCCACAGAAAACCCCAGGGATCACACAGGGGCCCAGGTGGCTGTGGACACATTATCTAGACCCTGCTGGTTAATCTGAACAATTGGGCAGAAGCCTAGCTACCTGCCCCAGCAGACTGTTCCTGCACATTTGGGAAGAAGAACCCAGCCTAGCCAATCTCTACCAAGCAGAAAGGATTCTCATGTTCTCAGGAGAGGTTGAATTGGCATGAATGGATAGGGTAGAAACCTAACCAGCCATCCCAACCCAGAGGCAATTCCCACACACTCAGACAGGATGGAACCAGCCTGAAGGGATCAGGCTGAACCCTAGCTAACCAACAACAACCATAGGTCTCCTCTCTCTCTCTCTCTCTCTCTCTCTCTCTCTCTCTCTCTCTCTCTCTCTCTCTCTGTCAGGCTGAACCTAGGCCTCACTGCCTAGATGGTTCTCTCTCTCTCTCTCTCTCCTTCTATCGCCTCCCTCATCTCTCCTCTCTCCTCTCTCTCCCTCCATCCTCTCTCCTCCCTCACTCTCCTCTCTCTCTCCCTCGTCTCTCTCTCCTCTCTCTCCTCCCTCTCTCCCCCTCGTCTCCTCTCTCTCTCTCTCCCTCCCCTCTCTCTCTCTCTCTCTCTCTCTCTCTCTCTCTCTCTCTCTCTCTGTCAGGCTGAACCTAGACCTCACTGCCTAGATGGTTAGGAAGAAGCCTAAACAACTGCTACAAGCCAGTAGGGGTACAGGTACTCTAGGGTGGTCTGAGCCTAGGCCCCAAAACCCCATGGCCTGAGGGCAGTGTATTCAATGCCCAGCAGAAGACAGGATAACCAGCTCTACCTACACTACCTCAAACTGCTTCTGGGGGCTGCAGAGCACCATCACCTACCTCTTCTGACTCAGTGGGGAGCCCAGGGTGTGGAGGGAAGTCCCCTAGAGCTGAAACCAGCTCACCTGCCTGACTCAGGGAAGAGATCACTAATACCCACAGGTAAGAGCCCTCAACCTATAGACACCCACCAAGAAACAGCTCTCAATGACCAGTGAAGGACACCAGGAGCTATCTCCAAATAGCAGAGACAGCAAGATGACTAAAGGCCTGTGTAAAAAAACACAAACAACAAAACCCAAAACAATATGGTAACTCCAGACACCAGCTACCCAAAAGAATCCCACACTGAGAATTCAAACACAAATGAATCTCAAGAAAATGACCTCAAACCTTAGTAATGAAGATGATAATGGAGGAAACAAATAAAATTTACAAGCAAATGCAGGAAGATGCAGCCAAACAGATTGAAGACATTAAAAAGGGCTATAGAGAGACACTAGAAGAAATTCAGCAAAATACAAATAGTCAGATGAAAGAAATCAATAATACATTTCAAGATCTGAAGATGAAAATGGAAACAATGATAAAATCACAGACAGAAGAAAGTCAGGAACAAGAGACTTAGAGAAGAAAGCAAGCAATACAGAGGTAAATTTCTCTAATAGAATTCAAGAAATGGAGGAAAGAATCTTGGGACTAGAAGATACAATCGTAGAACTTGAAGCAACCATCAAAGAAAATGCTAAACCTGAAAAATTCCTGACACAAAACATCCAAGAAATCAAGGACACAATGAAAAGACTAAACCTGAGGAAAATAGGCTTTGAGGAAAGAAAAGACACACGACTCCAAGGCCTGGAAAATATTGTCAACAGAATCATAGAAGACGAATTCCCCAATTTAAATAAGGAGATGAATATAAACATACAAGAGGCCTACAGAACACCAAATATAATAGACCAGAAAATAAAATCTTCTTGCCACATAATAATCAAAACACAAAATGTACAGAACAAAGAAAAATATTAAAAACAGAAAGGGAAAAAGCCAGGCAACATAATGGCAAACCTATCAGAATTACACCAACTTCTCTGCAGAGACCATAAAAACCATAAGGGCCTGGTGTGAGGTCTTACAAACCCAAAGAGACCACAGATAACCACTGATGGAGAAAACAAGATATTACATGACAAAGACAAATTCAAGCAGTACCTATCCACAAATCCAACTCAACAGAAATTGCTAGAAGGAAAACTCCAACCAAAAGAGACAGACTACCACTAAAACAACACAGGAAATAGGTAACTTCAGAGTTGCAAAGCATAATGACACAAACACTCACTGCAACCAACATCAAAATTAAGACTCTTAACAGTCAGTGGTTATTAATATCTCTCAACATCAATGGTCTCAATTCTCCAGTAAAAAGACACTGGCTAACTGGATGGATACATAAATAAGAATCAACATTCTTCTGCATTCAAGAAACACATCTCACCCACAAGGATAGACATTTTCTCAAGGTAAAAGGCTAGTAAAAGTAGTCCAAGCAAATGGACACAAGAACTAAGCTGATGTACCCATTTCAATATCTAATAAAATAAACTTTCTACCAAAATTAATCAAAAGAGATGAGGAAGGACACTTCATACTCATCAAAGGTAAAGCCAACCAAGATTACATCACATTTCTGAATATCCATGCTCCAAATACAAAGGCACTCACATTTGTAAAAGAACTATTAACAAAGCTTAAACCACACATTGATCCCCATGGATTAATAGTGGGAGCCAATGGTCAGGACAGTCTCCACCCTTGAGTGGAGAGTGGGATATGACTTTCTCACGTACTCTGGTGCCTCACATTTGACCATGTCCCCTGGAGGGGGAGACCTGGTGGCACTCAGAGCAAGGACAGCAGGCTATCCCATCCCTTGTATCCTCTCATTCCTCCCTCCCTCCCCTTTCCCCCTTACTCCGCTCCCCTATGACTGTGACCAAGGGGGACCTCCTCCCCATGTATATGCAAGAAGAGACTTGATACCTAAGAAATTTCCTTACACTGAGATTTTTATTGTAGACACAGTATCACCGTTTTCCTTAAGATTTAACTCCATGTATAGTTCTCTCTCTCTCTCTCTCTCTCTCTCTCTCTCTCTCTCTCTCTCTCTCTCTCTCTCTCTCGCTCGCTCTGAAAGCCAGAGGCATTGGAGCCCTCTAGCTGAAGTTATACATGGCTATTAGGTGCCTGGTGTAGATGCTTTAACAAAACTCGGTCCTCTGTAAGAATTGTGTATGCTTCCAATTCCTGAGTCACATCCCCAATCTCATCATTTTTGTGTTTTTATGAATGTGTCTTGGTAATGGGTGATGTGTACCTCTATAAGTGTGTCCATGTCTATTGAGTTACTAACATTTTTGTGTCTATACTATCATAACAATCTCTAATAAATTTTTTCATTTCCATGACATCAGTGCTAAAGCCTTTTTTTTTTTACTTTACTAATGATTACGCTTCTTTTATTTCTATAACTTTTTCTAAGTTAAACTGAATGAAGAGTTTTCAATCTAGTTTCTCCTTTCTATGAAGCCATTCTTTGTTTCATTCATTATTGTGAATTTGATGAATCTTTACTTCCTGTGTGTATTGTCTGATATTTATAATGTATTCACTTCTACTAATTTTGATTTTAGTTTTCTTCCTGGTTTTCTAGTTCCTTGCCATGTGCAGATTCTTTTCATTATTTACATATTTGTGTAGGTGAGAGGATGCTGAACACATCAATGTTTCACCTGTAGAGGTCATAATACAATGTTGGGAGGAAGTTTTGTCCTTACTCTCTGTGAGTCCCAGAAATGGAACTCAGGTGCTCAGACTCAGTAGCAAAAGACTCTCACTGAGTCTTCTTGATGCTGAGATATGTTTACATATTTTGGATCATTTGAAGGATACAGACAACCTAATTTCCAATGCCCACATCTCTGTGAAATATAAGTCTTGCTCCCCAGAAATCATCCACTGCAAATACATTCAATAAGATACTCCCAAATAGAATCCAAGAACACATAAACTATATCATCTAATATGATATATTAGGTTTCATCCCAGGGATGTAGATTCAACATATGAAAATCCATCAATGAAATCCACCATATAAACAGGCTGAAATAAAAAAATTACATTATCATCTCATTATATTCAGAAAAGTCTTTGGCAAAATACAACATCCCCTCATGAGAAAAGATTTGGAGAGATCAGAGACACAAGGCCCATACCTAAACATAATAAAGGCTATATACATTAAGCCAATAGCCAACATCAAATTAAATGGGTAGAAATTCAAAGCAATTCCACTAAAATCAGGGACCAGACAAGGATGTCCATTCAGTTCATATTTCTTCAATATTTATCTCTTCAATATAGTACTTGAAGTTCTATCTAGAGCAATAAGACAAAAAAGGAGGTCAAGCAGATCCAAGTCAGAAAAGAAGTAAAAGTATCACTATTTACAAATAATGTGATAGTATACATAAATGACCCCAAAATCCACCAGAGAACTCTCACAGCTGATAAACACCTTAAACAAAATGCATTCAAGAATAATTTTTAAAAATCAGTTGTACTCCTGTATACAAATAACAAATACGTTAAGAAAGTAATTAAACTATACTTTTCACAATAGCTAGAAATAATATAAAGTATTGTGGTGTAACATTAGCCAAGCAAGCCAAAGACATGTATGACAAGAATTTCAAGTCTCTGAAGAAAGAAATTGAAGAAGTTATCAGAAAATGGAAAGATTTCCCAGGCTCATGGATATGCAGGATTAACATAGTAAAAATGGCCATCTTACCAAAAGTAAGCTACCAATTCAGTGCAATCACCATCAGAATACCAACACTAATTTTTACAACTGTGTTCATAGCAGATTTATTCATAATAGCCAGAATCTCGAAGAAAACTATATGTCCCTTAACTGAAAAATGGATAAACGAAATGTGGTACATTACATAATGGAATATTACTCAGCTATTAAAAACAAGGACAAAAAAATCCCAAAAAACAAAACACACACACACACACACACACACACACACACACACACACACACACACGGACAAATTAAAACAAACAAACTAGTGCTGAGGAAGATTCCTCCCTGATGGATAGCACTCATAGTCCCAGAAATTGCTATATGGGTTTCTGTGGGACAAACTGTATCTAGAGACTTACTCAGTTATGAATTCTGCTGTCTGTGAGAACAGCCTTTTCGGTAATATGTACATGATTGTACAATTGCAGCAGTGTAGTTGTGGAGGTAACTAACTGCATTCTGACAAAATTTGATACCCATCTCATGTGAAGGAATACCTGCCTAGTGCTGGACATCATAATACAAAAAAAAAGGACTGGGGAGAATGTATGCACTTGCACTATACTGAAACTGAATTCAGCTGTTGAACTAAATTGAGTTAGTATTTAAGTTTTCTCTGAATATTATGCATATAATCATGTATAGCCACTAAATTCAACCTTAATCAGAAAAACTTATTTTTCAATAAAATGGTTTTAAAAGAAGAGATTCATGGCAACACAAAGTACTGAAGATAAGTAATGATTGAGATTTTAGCACTAAGGAAGTTATTTATATCATCTTCCCTGAGGCTCAGGTAAGAGAGCAAAAGAAAAAGCAGAAAGAATGTAAGAGGAAAAAAAAATAAGGAGAAGAGATTCAAACTAACCTCTCCTCCCCAAGACACAGTCATTCCAGTAACAAACTCAGTGAAGTTGGGTATACCAACACACATTATGCACAAAAATATTACCATGAACAGCCAAACATTAATGGAGGATAGATTCTGGGAAGGCTATCTTTCTCAGATGAATATTTACCATATTTTTTAGATCACAAGATACACTCTCCCATGTTTTGGGGTAAGTGACCTTTTTGTTGATGCCCAATGGGACAGCAATTGGACCATAAGATGCACCCTAATTTTACCCCACTTTTGCTGTTCATTGGGCATCAACAAAGAAGTCGCTTACCCCAAAAGTGGGGGAAAAGGTGCATCTTATGGTCCAAAAACCAAGAAGAGGAGAAACCATTGCCTTCAATCAGGTACTCACTAGTAACCTAACAAGGTTTCAATAGATAGATAAAATTTACAAAACACAACTATAAATGATAATCTCAAAAAAGAACTGGTAGAGATGGAGATTAACAGAGATGAGAAGAATAGTTGAGAGATTTGGGGTGAGTAATCAGAGTACATTTTGGCATAAATGAAATTATCAAAGAACAGAATTAATACTAAATGCCTTGGGCAGAGCACAGGTACCCTGCAATCACACCAACAGTCAGGTCCATGTGCAGATAACTTCTACTTTATGATTTTAAGAAATGCTTGGAGATGGGCTAAATACCTCATGTAACTTTCCCTAAATAAACACATTATTGATGAATTATAATTAATTGCGTTCCCCACAGTCACTCAATTTTAGACAATCTGTTGCCTACTGAGGCAGAAATTCACAAAGGAAACAATCTTTCCTTTACAGTACACAGAGTTGCCTGAGGTCCTGACAGAACCGCGCTTTTAGAGATGCTTCCTGAATGCATATTCTTGACAAGTGATATAGAGTGGCAGAAATCTTGCCATAGCAGCATGTTCAAGTAGTTGATATTAGAGAAGAGTGGAATAAAGCCCAATGAAAAGACACTAACATTCTTCACTGGCTTCCAGCAGTCCAGTCTGTCAGCCTACAATGCTTTCATGAAGGACTTCCATGACTCCTCTTTCTGCAGAAACACATAAGTCTTCTTGGATTTTCTACCTCAAGGTGTAGTTATATGGCCATAGACTAAAAATAATAGATGAAAGCTTTGGGAAGAATGTCCCAAAAATCATCTTACCTTTCCTCCAGTTTTCTCATGGGAGGTGTAAACTGGTCTGTGGCAAAAAGAATAATCCCATGAGACAGTTGTCAATATGAAACATGTCATAACACAGAGACAGCAAAGAGACAAGTGCTTGAGGGAACATAATTAAGACAACAAGAAAGACCTGTGGTTTCCTGCACTTGAATCTGCACTGAGCATCACACATTTGAGTCATGCTCTTCACAAGACTGTACTCAACATTTGGCCAGGTTCCTATCTCTCATCCTCTGGCTATACCAACTCCTGGTAGTGCTTGGATTTTGTTTTTTGTTTTGCTTTGTATTTTAAATTCTTGAACATAGTATATGAGCAATGCCAAGAAATGGGACTCAGTGTTGTAGCCTTTTCTGGGAATCAGATCTAACTTTATGTTTTCTAAGCCAAATAAAGGTGAAGCAATAAACATAAAGATAAGGACAAAATGTGATGTGTTTTCAGAATACTGATTTGAAAATATACTAGGAAGAGTCTTGCATTTGAAACTAGAAGAGTTCCTTCTGTCAGAATCCTGGCCTAAGGAAGGAACTAGGGAATGTGTGGCCTGCAGCCCTCTGCAACCTCCTCATTCCTAGTAAGAAGCATGTCAATTCAGCACTCAGCACCTTGAAAAAAAATCTACATTTATTAACAAAGTATTTTTGTGATATTGACTTGAATTTTCAACTACAATAAGCTTCTTTCTTCCTCTTTCCTTCCTTTCTTTCCCCCAATCTTCCTTTCTTCTTTTCTCACCCTTCTTCCCTTATTCATGTATTTACTCTATAGTCCATGAGCATTCAGTGTAACTCACACATGGAAGGCCCTTTCTAGTCACTGTACTGGCCATGCATCATGACTGAAAAGTCCAATTTCCTCCTCCTCTTCCTGGATGTAATTAATTATGAGCCCATGGTCCTATCTCTGTCTTATATGGCTTGCTCAGACCTTTCTTCTTCTTTCTGGACACAATGGGGTTTAGGACACTAGGTTGGAATGTTGGGACCACTGAATATTCAAATGTCACTAGATGAATTTTTGTCAAACTATACAGAGACCAGAATAAGGTCTTCTGGTTGTTGAGTTTCTAGTCTTCGAGGGCCTGGGAGGAAACAAACTGTGCTATGCTTCTGAGTTTCTGACTAAGCAAGAAAGTCTTTTATATCTAATCCATATCATACTATTTCCTGCATTTCAGAAAAACCAAACATACAAAAAAGGAAAACAAACAAATAATTTATATTTAAAATGTAAAAAAGGTGAAGTTAGATTACTTCTGCCTTAAGGTTTTATTGCTGTGAATAGACACCTTGACAAAGGCAGCTCTTATGAAGGAAAACATTTAATACGGGCTGGCTTACATTTTCAGAAGTTCAGTCTATTATTATCAAGGTGTGAAATATGGCATCATGCAGGCTGACTTGGTGCTGAAGGAGGCAAGAGCTGTTCATCTTGATCTGGAGGCAGACAGATAGAGACTGGATTCTGCAGGCATCCAGGAGGAGACCAGATTTCAGACTGAGTGGAGCTTGAGCACAGAAGATCTTAAAGCCTGCCCCCACACTCCCTCCAATGCCACATATCTTAGTAGCAACATTCCCTATGGGCCAAGCATTCAAAATTATAAGTCTATGAGAGTCAAACCACTTCTAACTACCACATGCCACTCCCTGGCCCCTATACAACTGTAATTATAGCACAATGCAAAATGCATTTAGTCCAACTTCAAAAATATCTTACTGCACTCTAACAATTTTTAAAAGTCCAAGGTTCAATGTTTCTTCTGAGATTCATACAATCATTTAACTGTAATCCCCTATAAAATCAAAATCAAAAGGTTGAGCATATACTTCCAACATATCATGGCACAGAATATACATTAGTCTTCCAAAACATAGGGAAAGGAACTCAGCGAGGAAATACTAATCCAAAGCAAGATCAAAAGCCAGATGGGCCCACTCTAATCTTTGTATCTCCATGTTTAATGTCAAAACTTCTTTCAGATCTCCAATTCCCTTCATATTTATTGACAATAACACACCTCTTTCTCTTGGGTTGGCTCCACTACCTGTTAGGAGTTTTCTTTTGTAGGTATCCCATGGCACTTGGATCTCTAACCTTTTGGATCCTCCAAGGCAATCCAGACTTCACCTTCACAACATCTGGAACACAGCATCTGCTGTTGGTGTCCTTGGTGGTCATCCCATGGTACCGGCTGTGCTTTCAACAGCAGCTTCTTATAGTCTCCTAATAGTGCCAATCCTCAACTTCTTTGCATGACCTTCAAAACCTGTACCACCTGGGTGACTCTTAAATATTACCAACTCCAGCTGCTAGTACAAATAACAACATTGTCTACCTCACACAATGAATGTTTTAGGCCTCCAAGAAAGGATGGTCCTGACACATTCACTGCCTCAGAGACTTTCTTTAGTTGCAGAGGGAAATTACATCCTTGGTTCTATAGCCACAATGGCATGGCCAAATTTGCCATGCTCTTCTGCTCACTCAGGCTGGAACATGGTCCACTTCTACAATTACATCTTTACCAGCTTTCTGTTTTCAATAGTTTCCCACAGTTTCCAAGGTTGGCTGTTCTGGAACTTTCTCTGTAGATCAGGCTGGCCTTGAACTGAAAAATCTGAATGTCTCTGTCCCCTAAGTGCTGAGATTAAAGGAATGAACCACTATGTCTGGGCCTAAGCTTTTCTTTCGTATCTCCTATGCCCACATGATATCTATCCCTAGTCCCTAAACACAGGGTTTTGTTCCACTCCACTTGTTGGTGCCCATTTAAATCTTAAAATATACATTTTGTATCTTCCTTGCTCAGCTTGCTACACTGGATCAAAGCATTCTTCATAAGAGTGAACTAAAAGACTGAGTTCATTCTGGGCCAAATGTGAGGCAAGAACTACTGATACCTGGCTTTGATACCACACAGACCTGGTTCATTTGCCCCTGATTTCTCAGAGGCTGTGACCTCCCGATTGCTTCTACCCATTCACTGCAAATAAATCACCATTTTTTTTTTTTTTGGTTTTGACCTTTTTTCCCCATTCTATACTCTTTCCAATTCTAGTTACACCACATTATTTAAAGGTTTATCCTTTTCTGGTGCTTTTTTGTTTGTTTGTTTCATTCATTTACAACTTTGCAGAAGCAGTTTTACACAGCACCCCTGCAGACATCTTGAATTCAATGTTTATAGCCCTGCTGCTGAGGCTGAGTTGACCACCTTCTTGGCCATCTTACCAGAAAGGAGGATGTCCCAGGAGCCTCCATGGAGCACATTCCATAGGTCCTTCCCTAGGTTGGGCACCTGGCAGAAGGAACTCTTCTAGTTTCAAAGCTGAGGTTCCGACATGATGTATTTCAACTCACACTTCTGCAAATCCAGCTTGATCATTTTGTAAGCATGAACTTATGTCTGATACCCAGATAATAATTGCTACAGCAGCGACTCACATCGTTTGGCATTGTTCACCTCATAGATACAAGAAGGTAAAAAAAAAAAAAAACCAACAACAATAAGCATTAATGGGAAAGAGGTTTCCTCCTTCCTATTAGGGGTTGTTACAAATGTTGAGAACAGTCTCGTGAAGAGCATGACTCAAAGGAGTGACCCTCAGTGCAGATACAAATACAGGAAAGCTCAGATTTTTCTTCTCCTCTTCTCCTTCATCAAGCACCAGTTTCTCTTCAGTCTCTGTGCTAAGACATATTTCATATCGACAACTGACTGAAGGTGCTCTTCTCTTTGCCATAGAACAGCTTCCCAAAGAAGAACAGAGGAAAGGTAAGATGCTCTTTGAGACATTTTTCCCAAAGCTATCATCTATTTTTTCTTAGTCTGTGACCATATAAGTAAATGCTGAGGTGGAAAATCCAAGAATCCTTACGTGTTTCTTCAGAAACAGGCATTATGGAAGCTCTTCAAGAGCACTGTAGGCTGGCAGACTGGACTGATGGAAGCCAGTGAAGGAAAGTAGTGTCTGTCCTTGTACTTTCTTTCATTCCATTCTCTTCTGAACTACTTAAACATGATGCTATTGTGAGAATTCTGCCATGCTCCTTGATTTAACAAGCATATAGGAACAGCCACTATCTCTAAAAGCACTGCTCTGTCAACACCTCAGTCACCTGTGTGTCTTGTAATGGAAAGTTTCAATCCCTTAGTGCATTCTGTCTCAGTAGGCAGCAGAAGTTCTAAAACTGAGTGACAGTGAGGAAACCAAGTATAGTTTATCAATAGTGTATATATTTAAGGAGTTATATGAAATGTTTAATCTACCTCTAGTCCCCAAGATAAGGACATGGAGTGTGGAGCTTTATCAGCTGTCATAGAGTAGAACTCTTCTAAACCCAGAGCTGGCTGTTTCTGTGATTGCAGGGTACCTGTGCTCTGCCCAAGGCATTTGATATTACTTAATTTTGTCCTTTGGAAATTTCATTTATGCCAGAGTGTACTCTGTTTCCTCTCCCCAGCTCTCTAATCTATTCCTCCCATGCCTATCATCTCCATCTCTACAGTTCTTTCTGGAAATTATCATTTTTAGCTTTGTTTTATAACACATTATTTGTGCAAATTAGGTGATTTGAAATATGTATGGCAACCTTGTTTGGATACTATTGTGCCCTTACTGAAGGCAACAATTTTTTTTTAACATTTAAAAACGTTTAAGTATGCATTTACATTATTACACATATATACAATAGATTACCTATAGCAAGAACAACCATGACACAATCAGGAATTATATAAATGTTAAATTCTTAGTGTTTTGGCTATTTGTATTTGACAGCCTTGAAGAAAAAATCTTTCCTATCTTGGTGCATCTAAAATTCCGAGTGTAAATCAATCTCCATCACATCTTATCATTATCAACTTAAAACATCTATCTAGTCTTAAAAATATCTTAACCCCTAAACAACTAAGCTTCATTGTAAAACTAAATTACCTGTTCTTCAACTTCCTCAGAGACTTGAGAAGGAATAAACTTGATTATCTGAGTATTCTGGGTGTATAGGTTAGTAGCTTTCTAAATGTGAAGATGGCAGAGACAGTTTTCTATGTAAATACTCACCCAAAACGCTATATTATGTTGGAGCATCTTCTTCAGACTTATGGCCCAATATATCTGACAGACATAATTGTGAATTAGGATCTATTGAGAACTTGCTTTCCCTGTCTTGGCAGAATTTGGCTGTTGACTCTGCCTACATCCAAGCTTGCCTCCCCCCCTTTTTTTAGGAAGAATTCTGTTTGTGGTAGAAATGAGGATATTTTCCCCAGTGGCTTGTTTGTCACATTTGAACCCATCTCCATAAGGAGGTTCTTTGATGCTCATCACCCTCGTTGACACAGGCTTAGTGTTGGCAGGAGTTAACCTGTCTCATTGTCAGTGAATCTTTAAAATAATAAAAATATTTTAAATGCCATATTCTACATGTCTCTGAGGCTCTATCCTACCTTAGCTTTCTATAGAATCATATGTATCTGCCACAACTAAAATATATATTCTTGTGATAAAAGTAGGTCAGCCATTGACATGACCATGATCTGATCAGCTAATAATCAACTTGTATAACTTATTTTTCCTAAAAACCCTGCAATAGCATTTTCAAAGTATTAGAAGTAAACCTTGTATTATAATTGAGTTATATGTGTACAAAACTCATTATATATATACATATATATAGAGAGAGAGATAGAGAAATAAATTTACGTTTGAATTCTATACCAATCTATTGAAAATTAAACTTATTTTGCATCTATATTCAAAATTCTATAGCAGTGAATTAAAAATAACCTTGTGAGTGACAATTGAGGCATTAAATTGAGGACTAGATTCACTAATTTCCTTTTTGTTCTATGTTCCCTATATATTTCTATATTCCCCCTTTCCTTCTTTTCAACCCCTATCTACATACCTAAGAATATAAGATAAGGAAAAAGAGAAATATCACTGATTCTAACGTGTTTTCTTTCTAAATAAGACCAATAATAACTTGTAACCAACTCCCATTGATAATTACTCTCTATAGACAAAGAAAGCAAGCAAAAATCTACCAGACCCCTTTAAAGAAATGGGGTGTCAATCTCTTAAGCTTTCTTTCCAGCTGGCTAGGGACAAATACTACCTAGCAGGGGCCCAAATGAAATTGGGGAAATGGTTAAACAAGCTAGGAATCACATTTGTGGTCCAATTTCTAAATGTTGAGAAATTTCAGGCTTAATTACAGTCCTGTGTGGGACAGTCTGAAATGCTGAACTAATTGGGATTGGAAACTTTCTTTTTTTTCATATCTTAGTTACTTTTTAAAAATTATTTTTATATACTTTTATTTTATTACACACATATAAAACAAACTACATACAGCAGGGAGAACCATGTGACAATCATGAGAATAATGAGTTCTATATATGTTACATTCATAGTGACTTGGCCATCTGCATTCGTCTCATTTGAAGTAACTGTTTTTCCTGTCTTGTTGGGTCTAGATTTCCAAATGAGATTCAATATCTATCTTATCTCAACTCTAATAGCTTAACTTCTTTTCTTGATCTAAAATGATCTTGTCCCCTAACCAGCTAAACTTGGTTATAGAACTATATTATCTTGTCTTCAATGCCCCTCAGAGACTTGAGAAGGAATAAAACTTAAATTTCTGAGTGAACCAGCAGTGTGGGTTAGCAGCTTCCAAAATGTACAAATTGACTTAAGACAGTTTACTGCCTGACCAGTCACCCAATACACTTTATAACGTTGGAGCCTCATCTTCAGCTTTCTGGCCTAATATCTCTGCCAGACTTGTTCGCAGGGCAGGATCTACTGAGGACTTGCTTACCCTGACTTGGCAGAGTGCAGCTGTCGACTCTGCCTGCATCTAAGTTGCCCATTTTATTCTTCCTGTAAATCTGTTGTTAGTAGATTATTCAGCTGTAAGAGGGAGCCCTTCTAGAATTCATCCTCCATCCATGCCTGACTCTTCATGGGAATATTTTTGTGTATAACCTCTGTAGATATTTCTAAGTGCTCTGAATCTAAGACTGAAATGGCAGTGTCTTGAAGGAGATATCACCTTGATGCTCTTCTCCTAATTTTTCCAACTCTTACATTCTTTATGATTTTTCTTTTGAAATGTTACCTAAGTCTCAGGAAGATGATATAAATGACTTTCCCGGGCCTAAACACTCAAGAACTACTTTTTGTTAGTGCATTGTGCAGCGATGATGGAGCATATGATCTCCATGATTTTTAAAACCTGACTTCCAGTACCATGACATTATTCCTTTCTATGTATTGGGTTTTAAATCCAATATGAGTGCAGGCAGTTACATATATAAGTATACCACCACTATTGCACAAGTTTTCAAACCTTTTCTAGAAGATTATTCTCATATATTGCAAAATTCACAACTGGGTGAGACATGGATACAGTTTATTCCACACCAGCCTGCATAGCACTTTATATACTATGAAAGCTAGCCACCAGGGAGGAAGCTTACAGCTTGGTACCAAGATGTTACATGTATTTTGTACACTTGAGGTGTGGAACGTCTTCAGTATTAGTGTCTAAACATGTAAATATGATGGAAAAGCATTAGAAATGACAAGAGGCTAGTGCGTAGGGGTATCTGGGGTCCCTTTGATGATCAACTCATAAAGAGTCAATCATTTATGGCAGGGTATTTTGTTTAACAACCCACGGCTCCTCAAAGCAACTTCCCTCTGGTACATAAAGAAGCTCCCTGCATATTCACTTTTCAACAATACCTCATATTTTACAGTTTAGGTACAAGATAGCAGGTTTCTCTATGCTATTTACTTTTATTAATTCTCCTTTAGTTTTATTAATCATTCCCTAGTTATATCTCCATACTTTAACTATTCCTCCAACGTTTTTCTGTGTAAATATTTTTGCATCCTCTATATCTTTGTACCTTTATATTTACTTCTTTATATTCTTATGTCTCCAACAAGGCTTCTCCCTCCCAAAGACCTCTTTCTAGTGTCCTGGCTTCCACAGGTAGATTACACAAAGTCAGAGCTCTGAAGCTAGTTTGCTCAGTGTGAGAATACATGGCATTTGCCTTTTTTCTGTTAAGGAGATGTCTTAATAGAGGCAAAACAATAGAGTGAAGGAAATATGAAATGGCAAGGGGAGAATTTGCATATAATCTTGGCTTTATGTTTATTTAGTGAAAATCATCCCCTTATCTTGGCATACCTGTAGAGAGCTGGATAATTTTGATACAAGAACAGACATTAGAAAATTGCTTAATTATTTCAACAGTTTTTTTGTTTTATAGTTTCACATATAAAATGGAGATTGGGTTACATTATCCTATATAGATCCAGTTCTTTTCCTACTGGTCCTAGTAAGACTTTGCATTTCCTTCATGTTTCTCATTCATTATTTCTGTATTTCCTACTTGATAGCCTGCCCCATACCAGAACTGAGAGCAGCCATTGGTCATCTTTCTAGCTCCCAAATTCCTGTACACAGAAGAACCCATGTCATGACAGAAAGAACTTGGGGTTCTGTCTTGGTTACTGTTATACTGTTGTGAAGAGACAGATGATTAAAAAAAACCTTATAAAGCATGTAATTGGGGACTGGCTTACATTTTGGTAGAGTGAATCCGTGACCATAATGGGTGGGGGCAAAATTGCAAGCAGACAGGAATAATTCTGGAGCAGTAGATGAGATCTTAGGTCTTTATCCAAAAATTACAAGCAGAGATAGAGAAGGAGACTGAGTCTGGTGTGGCTTTGAAAAATCAAAGTCTTGTCCAATTAAGTCTTCTCTCGTGCAACCTAACCCTTCCCAAGACAGTGCCACCAACCGGTAACCAAACATTCAGATATGAGTCTATGGAAGCCACTTTAGTTCAGACCAACAGGTTTAGAGTCCTGTTTCTTTCTGTCACAGCTTGAGACACAGAATGTCTATATTGGGACCATCAAACACTCTCACAGCAGTACAGGACATGGACTGTAGATATCCCATAAATACAAGCTGAATTTAAAGAATGTTCCAGAAATGTTGGCTTTGATAAATTACATAATCTCTGTAATCCTGTTTCCCCACATTATGAACCAGGCCAGCCCTTCATAAATATCATGGTGGTTCTGAGAATCAGAGAGTGCACAGTGCATGCTCAAGTCTTGTTTTTATTTCCAGGGACAGTTGTGGAGAGTTCTCCAGCATGAATTCAAGCATCTCAGATTGGGAGCCAGACATACTCCTCAAGAGAAGCTACTACACTGAAATTTCATCTTGTTACATCTTCGTCCCTACCATGGTTTTTCTTTCCTTCATCATTATCCTGATTGGGCTTGCTGGAAATCCCACAGTGCTGTGGCTTCTGTGCTTCCACTTGTGCAGAATGTCTTCTCTGTCTACATCCTCAACCTGGCTGAGGAAAACTTCTTTCTCTGTTCTGGTATTATATATTGCCTGCAAGAGAGCATATACCTCTTCAATTTCACAAATATCAGCATCCCATCATCATTTTTCAATATTTTGTACACCTTTGCCTACCTTGCAGGTGTGAGCATACTCACAGCTGTTAGTGCTGAGCACTGGTTGTCTGTCATTTGACCCATTTGGTATCAGCGTCGAAGCCCAAAAGAAACATCAGCTGTCATTTGTACTCTGCTCTGGGCTTTGTCACTGCTGTTGAGCATCCTGGTTGATCAGGCTTGTGGATACATATTTAATGTGTCTAATGGTGTTTTGTGTCAGAAATTAGAAATCATCATTCTTGTATGGTTACTTGTTTTTTTTTTTTTCTAAATTTGAAGCATTTATTTCACTCATTTCATGAAAACATTTCCTATACATATATCCATAAACAGTAAAGTCCTGGGTTCTACTGGTTTGTTTGTTTTACCATAAAAGGACACTATCCTATAAACACTCCTCTGGGCCTTGGAGTTACATACCATCTGTGTGCGGTGTCCTTATAGTGGTGATCCTTACCTCACTACTTAGTTCACTGTGGTTGTCTCTCTTTTGGGGGAGGGGGGCTGTGGAGGGTGGATAGGTGGGTTCTCTGTAGAGCCTAGACACCCTTACATTTATCCTAATGCAACTTCAGCCTTCATTGTGCTGGCGTTACAGGCATGCGCTGCTGCATCCAGCTCTCACTGGATCCTTCTACGATATAGTTGTAACCATTCGTAAACCAGTTAGATCAGTACATGATGCACAGATGGTGCAGTACACATTTTCCAGGGAGATATATATGTATATCTTTATTTATTTATGATGTTACTGTAGTTGAGGCTCATAGTTTTCAAAACCATATGGTTTATATACACTATAGACAGCCATCTTATCATTGATTGGTTACTTGTTTTATTTGTGATTCTTTCTCGGTCCAATCAGGCCATGCTGGTCAGGACCTTCTGTAGATCACAGGAGACTCCTGTGACCAAGCTGTATGTGACCATTATGTTCACAGTGGTGGTCTTCCTGATATGTAGCCTTTCCTTTGGGATTAGAATCTTCTTCCTAAAACAAAATAGAAAAGTTCATTCTATTTTGTCTTGTAATTCCTTTCAGAGGATAATATCCCTCCTATTCTATGTTAACAGCTGTGCCAATCCCATCATTTGCTTACTCGTTGGCTCTATTAGGCACTGCGGATTCCACTGTGGGACTCTCAGGCTGCTTCTGCAGAGAGCATTTCAGGACACTCCTGAGAAAGAAAGTGAAGACTGCAAAGAGAACATTACACTAGCGCAGCAGGTGAGAGCTGCTTTGACCAGACTCTGTGCAAGACAGCTTTACCCTTATCCACATGAGGCACGTCCACAACCTTGTTAGGTTGATGGCCTGAGGCTAAATCGGTTAGGAAAGTAATCATGCCCATGGAAGTAGAGGCATGTAGGACTGGTAATGGAAATACTGCCTGCAACTTAGCTATAATCATCTTAGGGTGCTTTCACTGCATTCCCATGAGACAGGACCCATTAGATTCACTAAGGGTCCAGGATAACTCCCAGTTTTGACATATAACTTCTTCAGCATAAGGTCAGAGCACCTCAGAAAATAACCGATTTTCACTAGTCATTTAACTTGATAGTGGTTAAAAGGATGTTATATCTTGTACCAACCTATCATTTCTGTTGATTTTGTTTAAATATTAAAAGAATTTAATAGA
Organism: Acomys russatus; assembly: GCF_903995435.1. Classification (NCBI taxonomy): domain Eukaryota; kingdom Metazoa; phylum Chordata; class Mammalia; order Rodentia; family Muridae; genus Acomys; species Acomys russatus. The sequence goes on along the minus strand of NC_067143.1, from coordinate 7,633,699 downwards.
CCAACATTTTGGTTTTCTTTAATTTTTGTATAAGTTAGAATATTTCTGTAATTCTAACTTGCTAAATATTTCTTAAGTAATTTGGACAATGTTCTAGTTTTTTTTTAATTAATTTATTTTTTTAATTAATTTATTCTTGTTACATCTCAATGTTTATCCCATCCCTTGTATCCTCCCATTCCTCCCTCCCCCCCATTTTCCCATTATTCCCCTCCCCTATGACTGTTCCTGAGGGGGATTACCTCCCCCTGTATATTCTCATAGGGTATCAAGTCTCTTCTTGGCTACCTGCTGTCCTTCCTCTGAGAAGGACAGCAGGTAGTTACCTTTTCTGTTGCCTGGGAAGACATGTTGACCACAAACAACTGAAGAGAGAAAATGCTTTATCTGTTCTGTACCTTCAGTGCAGAGTCCATGCCCGAGGAAAGTCACAGCAGGACTGGGGGCAGTAACCACAGAGAGCACTGCTTACTGGCTCAGGCACTGTGTTGACCACTGTCATATCAATTACCTCCCTATTCTGATTTGTTAAAATATGGTTTATATGAGATCATGTGATATATTTCTTTGTGTGTTTAATTTCAAACAGCACAATGTGTTTTAAGGCCATCAATACTTAAGCCAATGACTAGATCTCCTTTTTAATAGCTTATTAATCATATCTTGTATGTGACTGCCACAGTTCCATGATCCATTCCTCTGTTGTTGCAGGTCTAGGTTGTTTTCATGCCTTTAATATTACTGAGAATGCTCCAATAAATATTTAAGACTATATTTGAACTAGTTCATCATTTGATTTTAATTGGATATGTCTCTTCATTTTTAATGTGGGAATACAGTGGCAGCATAAAGTTAGGTTTTTGTCTTAAAATGTACCACAAGTCTCTCTGTTTGAATTGTCATATTAGACCATGAATATTTAAGTGCTAGTTAATTAGGTGGGTTAATTCATAACAAATAGACAAATATCTGCTGTTGCATATCTTTCACTCATTTTGGTACTGAGCACAAATCCTCCTAAAAAGTGAAATGCACTTTGAACTCCATTGAACACTTTGTCTTTTTCTTTCTAAACTCTTTTATTCTCTGGTATATGTGAACATTTTACATCACTCCAGTTTTTATTTTGTTTTGGCACATACACTGTATTACTTTTAAATGTTCATTTATTGACTGTGTTAGAGTCATGTTAGAGTTAGAGCATGTGAAGTTAATCTATATCAGAATTAGGCAGTAGTCTTGACTAAATAAATCAAGGATACAAAACACGGCGCAAACAATCAAGTGACCAGGACACAGGGAGCTTACAGAGATCAGTGTGACTTGCATGGCTTATAGAAGTGCAGTTTCAAAATGAACTGGGGAAACCGAGGCAGGGCATAGATTCTGTGGGTGGCTGGTCACCCTGCAGACTTTCTCTGAGGGCAAACTTCTAGGCTGGAATTGATTGTTACTGGCAATGGCTTTCACTAATGGTGGCAAGTGGGGCATAGGGCTGATGGCTCCTAGCAGGGGCTAGAGCTGTTGGCTCCTAGTTGGGCCTTCCATTGATGGTGGTAGACCATCCAAAAAATAAAGGGAAAGAGGAAGAAACACACATGCACATGCACACGCACACGCACATTCACACACACACACACACACACACACACGGTAATGTGGTAAGACAGACTCCAGCAGGTAGGTTTCAACAAGCTGCTACTTTCAAGTTTCTCTTACACATTCACATACATACATACCTACACGCACATGCACACACACACACACACACACACACACACACACACACACACACACACACACACTTCTTGGTGTATGGAAAACTCCAAACAGAAAGTTCCAACAACCTTATACACATACATGTACACAAACACACATCTTTGTGGATGAAAAATGATTCCAACAACTTTATTGTTTCTCCCACAGTTTATATATCCCAGCAACATCGTGCAGGCAGCACAGAAATCACTATGTGGTTGCATTCTATTTCTCTTTAAGTGAATGATTACAATGAGTATACATAAGAAAAACAGCTTCCTCAATACCTTCACATGATCAAATGTTTTATGTACTATGGGTAAGAAACAAACATGAAAAACAAGTTATTTACAAGAACCTGTATACGTTTCTAACTAAGCAACTAGTTTTATTTTAACAGAGAGTAAGCATGCAAGGTAACTTCTCAGTCAGTTTATTTTTTTTAACTATTGGGCTGCAATTTGTGGTTACAAAGAAATAGCATCAAATTTCTTCAAAATAATCTCATAGATTTTTTTTTGTTATTTTGAGACAGGGTTTCTCTGTGTAACAGTCCTGGCTGTCCTGGACTCTTTTGTAGAGCAGGCTGGCCTTGAACTCACAGTGATCCACCTGACTCTGCCTCCCTAGTGCTGGGATTAAAGGCATGTGCCACCACGCCCAGCCTTAGAAATTTTAAAAGAATCACAAATCTACATTGCTATATAAAAAACAAACAGCCATTTCTAATTTAAATCCTAATGGTGGTCAGCTACTCATTAATAAATTTATTAAATCATATCAGGAAATTGAGGGCAAAAACAAGTATAAGAAATCAGTAACCTTGATATTCAGCTTCAGTGAGTGAGTCACATCAGCTGGTTCTAATTGGGGTATTGTCTTTGCACACCAACCTTAAAAAGTCTCTAGCTTTACCGTTAAGACTGTACTTTTTCTTACATTCAAATTGTTCCCTAAGATTTTCTGCACTAGAGCCAATAACAGAAACATCTTTACCTAACCTTCCTGAACAATTCATTTTTTCCCTAAACCTTTCTACTAACAAAAACATCTTTATCTAATGTTGCTAAGCAATCTGTTTTTCCAAATTCTTTCTAAGGGTCACTGTTAACAATCTACATCTGCAGGTTCTTTTCAAGGGTGGTGGTTGAATCATTAACCTGCTCCAGCATAATGTCTGAAAGAGATTAAGCATGTTCTTGCCTATGCCAAATATACCGCCAGGTGAGGGGCTGGGAGCCCCCTTTATAGTACTCACACAATACATATATTAAGGAGACTATGAGGACCACAAAGGTAACCAACTGAGCTATGCTCCATGACATCATGAAGTCCTCAGACACATAGTTCCCAGAGTTAGGCCTCACTGAGACACACCCATCATGGTATGCCTACTGGTGCAACTTACTCCGTGAGTTGTAGAGCTGTTTCACTGTTCCTCCTGCATGGTCTCCAACAGTATCTGACATAGGTCCTCTGCATATAATATAGTTGTGTAGCTTGATATTCTTGTGGGATTTGAAACAAGAGGAGCAGGGACTGTCTCTGACTTTGGGACCCTTCTGCTTCTACAGGGTTTCCTCTTCAGGCTGCTGTGGGAATATGTGCCTGGTCTTACTGTAGCCTGTTATGTCATATTTGGTTCATGTCATGAAAGACCTGCTCCTCTCTGAAGGGAGGTAAAGAAGGTGCATCTTGGGGAAGAAGGTGGCAAGAAGACACTGTTGGGGTGGGGACGAGAGGGAGAAGAAACTTCAGTCTGGATGTAATATATGTGAGAATAAAAAGGGAAAAAGTAAAAGCAGGTTTTCAATTGGAAACTCATAAAATAAGGGCCATTTTCAGTTTCTATCTCTGTAGAAAAATCATGATGATTGCAAAGGTGGAGAAAGCACATGATGAATTAAGATTTTTTTTTTTTTTTAGTTTTCTCCCATTTGGGCTGCATCTATTTGAAAGGAGAGCATGTGTCAACAGTGACAAAGACATATTTTGGGGATGTGGTTGACATTCATTTGCTAGAGGACATTGGATTTGAGACCATAGTGCCCATACTTTGTAAGCCTGTATTAGTAATAAAGGACACACAAAAGGAGCATGTTTTTATTATCCTCTGAAGTTGAGCAAGATGCACATGGGGAAATAGGCATGAAGCTCTTTCAGTAATAATCAAGGCAATTCTACAAAAGCTACAGGGGGGTTGAGTCTGTCTTAATATAAAAGGCAAAGCATACTTGTCATCACTGAAGTTTTACCCTTCTTTTCACGTGTTAAGAAGACAGAAGGCAAGGGATGGAATAAACATTGAGATGTAACAAGAATAAATTAATAAAAAAAATTTTAAAAAAAGAAGACAGAAGGCAATTGTTTATTTTCACATTAGTTTGAACTGAATCACCAAACTTTAAGAGAGGAGTTGACATAATTTTTCATGTCATTGGCTAGGTATTTTAACAGTAGAACTAATTTCCACAGTTTCAATTGAAATATAACTTTGCCATCTCAATTCTGAATGATAATAATTTCCCTGAGGGAAGCCATAAGAGCTTCTCTATGAGAGATATTAACAAGCACTCAGGGGTTTTAACTTTTAAACTATTGACAATATTTCCAGACAGATTTCTTGTTGGTAGCCTGCATCTTACAAAACAGATTAACGGACCTAGTAGCATTAATTTCCAGCCCATTTGAACAAGATGCATGAAGCACATAAGACTTCTTAAGAAAATCTTGGGTAGTATAAATTATATGTGACCACATTTGAAAAGTTATATTTAGACATTGATTTCCATTAACCATATAAATAGGAACATTTTGTATTTTCATAGTAAAATTTATAATTTCCTTACCCTCCTCCATAGGCTTGTGACTTCAGCTAAAGAAGCGGTAGCCAAGAAAATTCATTAAGCATCTTAGGAATATATAAATCTCCACGACTTACTCCCAGGTTAATTGGACGGTTAGAAATATAGGCCCAATAGCTGAAAATGACCCCATTACCTGTACAGTTACTACAGACAACACAGCAAGTGTCAAAGTTGTAGCATTCTTACTGGTATCCATAACTATTAGCCTTCTGTAAAAACATAGCATAACTTTCATGGCACCATCTTAACATCTTTCCTAGCTTTCATTCTGAAGTTAAAACACTCTTGTAAGTACACAGGCTGACTGAATTTAACAGTTTAATCTACAATCTGATGCCTTTTGGAAGCTGCTGCCTTTACTTGACTAGCATTTAAAAACTTTTAAGTTAGCAAAGTCTATCACTGTAAGTCCTCATATCTTGCTGTTGTTTAAAATGCATCTCTTTTGGAGTGAAATTAGATCTTTTAACAATTGTTTGTTGTAGTTGCATGAACAGGAATAAGTTCATCAATTTCTATATGCAATATAACTCCTTCTACATATTGAGAATGAGAAGACATATTAAGACATTTATTATTACATTTTAATAAACAATTAGAATGACACATAATTCTGATTTTTGGACTGAAGTATATGGACATTGAACTGCTATGTTTCTTGATTTATAGGCCAAAGACTCAACTAACCCTGTTTACCCAATTTTATTTTATAATGTAATAATTTGTTTTGTTTTTAGGTGATACATTTTACAGGATTTAATGGAAAGTTTTCAAAAAGTAACTTAAAGAAGAAAGCCCAAAACATATAAGGGTGTACTAAAAAATGAATTCGTTGACCGCCTGTATTTCTCCTTGATGTCGTCATACCTTTTTCTTTCCCCTCATTCTAAGCAGAGCTTAAGGACTATGTATTAATGACCCAGGTGCACATTTAGTAAATATGAAAAACTCTAGCCAGTTGATCTCTCCTGCAAAATTTAATGGGTAGTTTCAGACTTATTTTCATCGCTAGTATTTTTTTAGCTTTTAAACTAAGAAACAGAAAGAAAAGGTGAGCTCTTAGCCCTTGGTTGTGGTTTTTAGGGTTACAAGTTATTTTTTTAATTTTTTATTATTAATTTATTCTTGTTACATCTCAGTCGTTATCTCATCCCTTGTGTCCTCTCACTCTTCCCTCCCTCCCCTTTTCCCCTTATTCCCCTCCCCTATGACTGTTCCTGAGGGGGATTACCTCCCTCTGTATATGCTCATAGGGTATCAAGTCTCTTCTCGGTAACCTGCTGTCCTTCCTCTGAGTGCCACCAGGTCTCCCCCTCCAGGGGACATGGACAAATGTGAGGAACCAGAGTACATGAGAAAGTCATATCCCACTCTCCACTCAACTGTGGAGAATGTTCTGACCATTGGCTAGATCTGGGTAGGGGTTTAAAGTTTTCCTCCTGTATTGTCCTTGGCTGGTGCCTTAGTTTGAGTGGGACCCCTGGGCCCAAATCTGCCTATTTGCTCAACCATGTTCATAGCAGCCTTATTCATAATAGCCAGATCATGGAAACAGCCTAAGTGGCCCTCAGTAGAAGAATGGATAAAGAAACTGTGGTACATATACACTATGGAATACTACTCAGCTATTAAAAACAAGGAATTCCTGAAATTTGTGGATAAATGGATTGAGCTAGAAATTATCACAATGAGTGAGTTAACCCAGAAGCAGAAAGATTTAAATGGTATATACTCACTTATATCTGCATACTAGCCCAGGGGGCATGTCCCACGAAAGCCTTCACTTACCAGGAAACTTGGACAGAGGGGAGGACATCCTATTGGGACTCTAGATGAGAGAAGCATGGGAGAATGGCAAAGTAGAAGGATCCAGAGGGTCCTAGAAACCTACAAGGAATTCCGTGGTTTTAATAGCTGAGTAGTATTCCATAGTGTATATGTACCACAGTTTCTTTATCCATTCTTCTACTGAGGGCCACTTAGGCTGTTTCCATGATCTGGCTATTATGAATAAGGCTGCTATGAACATGGTTGAGCAAATAGGCAGATTTGGGCCCAGGGGTCCCGCTCAAACTAAGGCACCAGCCAAGGACAATACAGGAGGTAAATGTTAAACCCCTTCCCAGATCTAGCTAATGGTCAGAATATTCTCCACAGTTGAGTGGAGAGTGTGATATGACTTTCTCATGTACTCTGGTGCCTCACATTTGACCATGTCCCCTGGAGGGGGAGGCCTGGTGGCACTCAGAGGAAGGACAGCAGGTAGCCAAGAAGAGACTTGATACCCTATGAGAATATATAGGGGGAGGTAATCCCCCTCAGGAACAGTCATAGGGGAGGAGAATAATGGGAAAATGGGGGGGGGGAGGAATGGGAGGATACAAGGGATGGGATAAACATTGAGATGTAACAAGAATAAATTAATAAAAAAAATACTTAAAAAAAAAAAGAATGGTAGCAAGGTAAACTGTATCTAATCCTGACAGTTAAAAGTTTGGTCTCCTGCATATGAAGATGTCTGGGAAGGTATCTGAAGCCTGTTTATCATTAACCTGAGGTCTGTGAGTAAGACAAGCATGTTTGTATTTTAAAATAAGAGACCTAGTATCTAGTAGTGTTAACCAGCTAGTGAGTTGGCCAATGAACTAACATTTCTTTGGGCTAAAAAGGTCACATTTGTTTTCTAACTAGCAAGCTAGCATCAACTTAGCCATCAATGTGATCAGAGACTTGAGAAGTATAAATTGTAATCTAAAGGAATATATGTATTAATAAAAATGACAGAGATGAGTAGTTAGTCATAACCCAGTAAGTAGACAGTGTCCCAGTTGTCCCCTGTGGCAGCATGGCACCATGGGCAAAGACTACCTAGTACCAGGCACTTTATTACTTTATCTTATCTTGTTACTTTATCATCTCATTGCCTTATTTTTTAATATTAAAATTGGTGGCTCTCTATGAAAAAGGTTTTTCCATGACTAACTTAAATCTGGAATCCTTTATACTGATCTCCATTCTTCCAAATTTCATTCTAAAATCTTTCATTCTGGTCTTACCTCATCACCACTCTGCCTTCAGACCGAGATTCTAAGCTGAGACAATTTCTTCTGCTTTGCTTTCTCCTGGGACCTGGAGTGCAGGTAATTCACTCTGCCACATGGCTGAACCCCTCCCTCAAACATGTTGTTCCTGGTGAACACCATCTGAACCAATGGACCGCCACTGGCTGGAGTAACCTGGCTGCCATCTGAATGCACCATCATCACCATTGTCCCTGCTGGATCTGTTTTTGGTGAGCAAATGCCCACCACAGACTATGACCAATTATGGGTCCTTCTAAGGGGGGGTGACATTGGCCTGGCTGCGCTCTGCCAGCCACTTCTTCTCCCACCCTAGCTAGAGACCTCTGTGGCACCAATGGAGATCTAATGCAGCCCCACTATCACAGGGCTGCCTTTCTGGGATGCTAGCCTCAGGATCTTGGGGTTTTTAAAACCTCAGGGGCTGCACAGAGCCAAGCACCCAGAACAGGATGGAATTGGGTCAGTAGAAAGCCTGTAGCCACAGCTACAACCATTTTTCCCTTGTGACAGAGCCACTGTGCAGCCTGCTGTGCAACCATGCCCCTGCACTGGCAGCTACAACAGCTGGGCATCATGGCAGCCTGCTAACATTTTGAATGTGCCCTCTGTTATAATCACCATGTTGGCTCAGGATGGAGGAGGTAGATAGAGCTTTTGGGTAAACCAAGTTGCTAGCAGCTATCTTTACTGGCAAACACTTTACAGATGCCTGCTTCCTGCCACTACCCAGGTCCCTCCTCCTTTCCCACCAAAGGCCCACTAAAGGTACATAAGACAGGCACATGCCTGGCTCCTACTGCCCAAAGGTGGGCTAGGGAAAGCCAGGGGCAGAGTTTCCCTTCTCCACGTGGTGAATTGTGACTGAAAGCTGTGTTAACTTCCCTTCCTCTAAAGTAAAAATAAAAATAGTCTCATTTCTTTTCTGCTCTCAATAACAAAAAAATCATATGACAGTTTATTGGGTGTGTTTCTATCCTGATCCATAAAGTTTTGTGTTTTTTCTTATGTTTGTTCCAATTCCTAGACAAGTAAATAAGTGACGTTCCTCCTGTCACCAGATAACGTGGATTCAACCATTCCTGGCTAATGGGTTTGATACAGTTTTTGAATTATTCTATAATTTTATTCTGTATTAACATTCATTTGTTTACAATGTTAATATTTAAATCACTGCCTTAAAATATGTTTAGCCTAGAATTCTAAATATGATCTTATTGATCATACAAAACGGTTCTGCTTTTTTTTGGCTGTGCTTATGGGTTTTAATGCTTCAATTAACCAGGATAAAACCGAAACTTCTAGTTTTAATTCTTAAATTCTTTAAATGATCAAGTCCTTTAACATGTTCAAAAATGTGTTTTAGTCATGCTAAGAAACAAAGTGATTAACTATATTTTCATGGTCAAACATAGAATGAGATCATAACTATACAAATACTATAGTTTAAAGCAGATAAGGAGTTACAGAGATCAATTAACTCAAATATGCCAACCCTCAAACTTGTCAGAGATCTGCTGAATATGGCATTTAACATGTGTAAATTTATTATAAAAACAGAGATTCCCAGATCATAACAGTAGTTCCCCATACAGGCCACAAATTTTATGATTAATATAAAATATGAAATAATAAGATAATAAGATAAAAAAAGATATCAGATACCAGGCAGAAGATATTATGTTATAGAGGAGTTTATTAAATGAGCATGGGGAGAGAAGGAAAGGAGGGAGGAGTACTCAAGAGAGAGACAGAGAGACAGAAAGAGAGAGAGAGAGACAGAGACAGGAAGAGTGAGAAGAAGAGATAGAGAGAGAGACCACATGGAGGGTTTACCCATGGCAGGTAAGCAAAGACATCACAGGTAGGAATACTGAGCAAGACTCTAATAATGTTTTCATATAATACCCACAAAATGAAATAAATATAAAATAATTAAAAAGAACTAAAATGATATCAGATTCCTATTTTTTTAAAATGAAGCCATTTCAGCTTAAAATTAAGTGATGGACAAAGATATATCATTCTATAAATGCATATTTTCCATGTTTATTGAATAATTATTCCAATAGTCAAGGTAGGGGAGTAACTCAGACAAAGAAGGAATTGGTCATGAAATTGACAGTCATGTACAGAACATGATTATTCAACTGTTAAGAGCAAGGAGACCTAGTGATTTTCTGCAGTGTGGGTGATTTAATGTATATTATGCAATTTTGAAAGACCAATGTAAGGAAACAAAAACATAATCTCATTTTAAAGTGGAATGTATTTTACAGAGTCAGTATATACAGAACAACAATATGATGAGGGTTGACAAGTCTTTTCATGAGTAAAAGACAGAAAACAAAGAGCATAGATCAGTGATACTGAGTAACAATCATGTAAGGTAACATAAAATCACTGTCTTAGTTCATTTTGTATTGACAAGATGAGATACCATGAACAGGGCAACTTATAAAAGAAAACCTCTAATTTGGGGACTTACAGTTTTAAAGGGTAAGGTCCATGAGCATCATGGGAGATAGCATGGCAGTAAGCAAGCATGGCACTGGAGCAGTGTCTGACAGCTTACATCATCTCCACAAGAATGAAGCTGGGGAGTCACAACAACAGGGAATGAGAAAGGCTTTTAAATCTTGAAAAGCTCACCTTAAATGATGTGTTTTGCCCAACAAAGCCACATCTCATGATCTTTCCAAAAATTGTCCATCAATTTTGGACCGATCAATCAAATGCATGAGCCTAGTTGGAAAATGCTCATTCAAACCAGCACAGTTCATGTACTGCCCCCCCCCCATGGACTTGTAGCCAAATCATAACGGACAATGCCTTCAGTGCAGTACCCAGAGGCTATGACAGTCTCAACACTGTTTAAGTGTCCAAAGCCTGTTCTAGAACTCAAGACAGTTTTGTAATTGTAACCTCTTTTCAAATTACAAACCAAGTTCATATTTCCATCATGCAATGGTTCAGGCTATTCACTACCATTCCTAAAGAGAGAAATGGGGAATAATTAGGGAATACTTGGCCAAATCTAAAGCAAATTCCACAGTGGCAAACTACAAATACTGTAGCTCCATGTCTTGGGGTCAAAAAGCTGAGATGCTTCTGCCTATTCAGATTTGTAACTGCAACACATTTCACTTAGTTGGGGTGGTTCCATATCCTCTATGCATCTCTTCTTGGCAGGTATACCACAATTCTGGCATTGCCAACGTCTTGTGTGTCCAGTAATAAGCTAGGCTTCATTTTCACAGGTTCACACAATGGCCTCTGTGGGCCTCCATGAAGGGACTCATCTACCACATACTTGGCTTCAGTGCCTTTCCTTAACATTGGAGGAAAATTCCATAAATCTTTTGCTGCTGCTTCCTTCTTATCTGGAGGCCAGAACCACATGACTGATGCTGCTAAGTTCTACTGCCAGCTTAGTATGGGATCTCACCTCTTCATGCAACTATATTTGCATATGGTTTGATTTATAGTTTTCAATTATTGAATAAATTTTCCATTATTTTAGCTATCTTTAGGCATTTCTGTTTTGCAAGTTGGAAGTTTAACTGGGTAGGATCTTGTCCTGGAGCAACACTCCTTTTAGTCCATTACACATTGGGCCTTTCTTTCAATTACTAATATCTCAGAGCACAACACTAGGTTCCTGATGTATATTTTTTTTTTCACCTCAAATTTTCACTGCTTGCTCTTCTTAGTGGTTGACCTAATCCACTCATCAAACAAAATTTATCCAAAAGTTTTCAATTTAGCTTCAGGCACATTCTTTTTTTTTTAAAGATTTATTAATTATTTATACAGTCTTCTGCCTGCATGTACACCTGCACACTAGAAGAGGGCACCAGATCACATTACAGATGGTTATGAGCCACCATGTAGAGGCTGGGAATTGAACTCAGGACCTCTGGAAGAGCAGGCGGTGCTCTTAACCGCTGAGCCATCTCTCCAGCCCTCTTTGTTTGTTTGTTTGTTTATTTGTTTGTTTGTTTGTTTGTTTTTTGAGACAGGGTTTCTCTGTGTAGCTGTGGCTATCCTGGACTCTCTTTGTAGACCAGGCTGGCCTTGAACTCACAGCGATCTACATGCCTCTGCTTCCTGAGGGCTGTGATTAATGGCCCCACCATACCCCCAGGCACATTCTTAGGACAAGGGCAAAATATAGTCACATTAGTTGCCAAAATATCATAAAAATTGTTGGGAAGCATATTTTTAGTGCTTAATAGAATCAGGCCAAGGACTTAAGACCTTGGCTTACAGACTTTCTCACAGTCTTGAAGACTTGGCAATATACTTATGTTAGATAAGAAAGTTTATTATTAATTCCAGATTAAGATGTGGAGCTTGATGTACTTCTTTGGCCTTGAAATGAAAGAAGTGCACGCATATAGATAACTAAATTAATTGGCAGCATTTGTTTCTGTTTCAAAAATCTGTAGGTTCACATGGATGAATACTGTATTTAAAAATCTGAGAAAAATATACTCAGGCATTAGTATTTACTGTTGGTCCTCACAAATACTTCTTTTTTTCCTTGTCTCTTTTGCTATGTCTTTTCTATATTTTCATATACCTTTTTTATTTTTCAATCCTCATGCACCATAACTAGGTACTGGTCAATTCTGCTGGCTGGCATGGCAAAGAATGGTCTGTAACTCAGCTGCAAACATTGTGCCACCTTGAAACTTCTTGAGTTGATCTTTACAGTCCTTGTTGTTTGTTGCATGACTGTCTTTCAAGCTTCCACTAAAGGCCACCTTTAGAATCCCACTGCTTTCCTATTCCAATGTCCCAAAGTATTCCACATGACCCCCCAAAGTGAAGCATAGTCAGACTTGCTCCCGGAATATCCCTGGTTTTGGTACCAGCTTATGTTTTGGTTACATTTCTATTTACATTGGTCAGGGAAAGTTCTAAAAAATAACTTGGGGACTCTCGTTTCCAGTGGCTTAGGGCCCATGACCATTGTGGCAGAGAACATGGCAGTAGCCCAGAAGACAGGCAGACATAGCATTATAACAGTAGCTAATTGCATAAATCTGATATGCATAAGCATAAAACAGACACACACACACACACACACACAGGATGGAAACAATACTTGCCTTTGAAACCTCAAGTGCATTCCCAATGTCACACCTCCTGCAATGAGGATTCATCCCCTTATCACTTCCAAATACTTCGACCAAATGTGGGCCAAGAATTAAAATCCATGAGCCTATGGAGACCATTCCCATTTGCACCATTATAGTAATAGACATCATGCTATGTATTGAACTAACAGTGATTTAACTTAAGACTTCTTTTAAATATGAAATTTTGCCACAAGAAGAAAAATCAGTATTTATGTTAGATGATGTGTAGGTTGGTTTGTCCAACTATATCAACCATTTCGCCTCATGTATACCAATCTTCCCATTACACTTTTTCAATTTGCACTCTAAATTTTATTATAGAACAGAAATATGGACAGTACCGAAGACTGAGCATCATAGTTTTAAAGACATAAGAAAAAAGAAGTAGTCAAGGCAGACAGTAACAGAGTATCGTAAATATAAATTATAATTGACGAACAAGAGCATGCGCAAGGTGTGAGAAATGCGAAGGCAGCACACACTACAATTTGCTTCATTACCCACACTTTCAGAATAGTCCTTAATATTTTGACTGATTTGCTCGACTAATTGAGCAAATATGCTTCCATTGGACCAGAACAGTGGAAAGGCAGGCCAAAGCCTCTGAGCCACAATTTAATTTACATAGCAATTTAATGTGTCTTCAAATAGGCCCTTCTTGCTTTTTACTGAAAATAAAGCCTAAGAAACAAAGATAAAGTGGGTGGCTAATTGCCTGGGGATAAAATTGTCTGTGGCAGGGATATTGTAGAATTGATGTGTTTGGGGATGTTTTGTCTGAGACCAGTGAGCAGCGTGGCGGGCAGCGTGGCGACTCTGGTTTAACAACAGTATGCTCTATCTTGAAGTTTGCTAGGAAAGTGTATCTTAGGTAATCTCCCCCACAAAATCTCACACACACCAATGGTAGCATATGAGATGATGTATCTGGTTTTTTGTTGTTGCTGCTTTGTTTTATTTTTGAGATGATATATTTAACTAGACTGATTCACAATGTATATGTTTATCAACACACTTTCTATACTTAAAGGATATGTCACCTTTTTTGTTTTATTTTGTGTGTTTTTTGAGACAAGGTTTCTCTACGTAGCCTTGACTATCCTGGACTCACTTTGTAGACCAGGCTGGCCTTGAATCACAGAGATTCACCTGCCTCTGCCTCCCAAGTGATGGGATTAAAGGTGTGTGCCACCACTGCCTGGCAAGGATATGTCACTTTTGTCAATTATTCTTTGATAAAGAAGAAGAACTTTTTAAATAATGAAAAATAAACTGTTTAAAAACTAAAAAAAAAAGAAAAGAAATATGGACAGTACTAATCTCTCAGGAAAAGAGCCATGACTAAAAGAAAGAAAAATGAAGAGAGATAAAGATACTTTTGTGAGTTGATTGCTTCTGAGTGCTACAGCCACACTCACTGAAGACAATTTATTGACCTGTTTCCTTTGATCTATGTATATTGTGCTCTCTTAATCATGCTTCAACTGAAAAATGTCACTATCTGCAGCTTTAAAATTGAAGTATTGTTTTATAAAAAATGTTACTAAAATATGAATAATTCAAATAATCAGTGCTGTGGGCACTGGAGAGTAATGTAACTTGAACCAGGATTTATTTCAAAGAAACCTATTCTAGAGGACTCACTAGAAATTTGTTATAAAGGATTAGGCAGCCAGAGAGAAAGGGACTCATGTCAAAGTCAGAAGGGGAAAGGGAGAAGACTTGACCAAGCAAGGCATTGTGAAGAGAAGCACACACAGCAGTCTCTCTACACCTTCATGTGCACATGGATGTTGATGCATCTCATTAAACAAGGGAACTCTTCCAATGCTAACAAGGAAAGACACAGTAAATTTGAATGTGAGGACTATATTGGGTGAATAGATATAAAGATCCTCTCTTGAGAATGAATATTTGTTTGCTAAGCTATATATACTTTCAGAAATATGCTCATTGCATATATTCTTTATGACCTGAGGAAATTAGCAAGTACTGGAATAATAAAATGTATCTACTTAACTCTTCAGTCTTGTGGGTTTTGTTGTTGTTGCTTTATTTTTGTTTTTCCAAACAGGGTTTCTTTGTATAGCATTGGCTGTCCTGATTTTTACTCTGTAGACAAAGAAGGCCTCAAGCTTACAGCAATCCATCGGGCTCTGGTTCCTAAGTGCTGGGATTAAAGGTGTGTACATCCAAAACATTGAGAAAAGGGTTTTTAAAAGAAGATTTTGTGCAAGATATAACATTTGTTTAATCACTATAGGCTTCAAATCCTAAAGAAAAGCAACCCTTTCCTGCATTTTCTTTACCCAACTGATGAAAGAGGGATTTTGTCAATGGTAGGAGTAGTCTTTGAGTACAGAATCCTTTTGAGGACTGCCATCAGAAGAAGATGGTGAAGATCTGAGTAACATCGCTCCAGAAATGCTACAGTCAGTTTTTGTATGACAAGTTCTGTATCACTATCTTTCACAAAAAAAAATGGTTTTTTTTTTTTTTGCCTGATTGAATATTGGGCAACAAACTGAACGAGGTTGTGAAAAATAGCTCACCTGAATAAGAAAAAAATCTCTCTCATAATCCTTTCTATCTGATCAAAGCAACTCTCAGCTGCTGCACTAAATTGTTTCCATGTCTTTAGGATTTTCTTAAGGACAGCTCTCTCTCCACTTCTTCCTCCTTAGATGTGTCCTGCATGTCTTTCTGCAGAATCAGGTTCAGACGTTTCCACTGAAAATTGCAGTGCCTAATGGATGCAACAAGAAAGAAAATTATGAGGTTGGCACAGCTGTTAACACAGAATAGGAATCATGTCTCATGGCAAAAATCACAAATTTTAGCATAGAAAAAAATGCCCAACCCATTGTTCAAGGATGCAGTAGATCCCAAGTGGAAGAACAAAGATTAGGAAGACCAACATTGTGAGTGCAATGTTCACACACATTCTGGTCACAGGAATCCTCTTTGAGCCACATAGAATCTGGCAAGGAGAATGAGGCTAAATACAGAGAGAGCCAAAAGTAAAACAACTGACCATGCCAGTAGTGATGGAATAAAATGCCCAACACCAAAAGAAGTCAGAACTATTATGCACTAAACAACATACCTTCCTTTCCAGGACAACAAACAACAGGGTCAGAGCAAAAACTAGATGCAGGTGACAGCTGATGTCTGTCTTGGACATTGGTAATGATAGAAGATGAGCCACATGACAGACAGGTAGCATTCAACACTGAGGCTGATAGTGCTCAGGCCAGAAAGACAAGCAAATGCTGGCATAACATTTAAAAGGGGGATATGGATGGAAACTATGTAGAAGGTGTAAATGACAGCAAGAAGGTGAAACACAAACTGAAAGCACATGAAGAGAATGTCAGCCACAGACAAGTTGAGGATATAATAAAAGGAAGGTGTTCCTGTGCAACTGGAAGCCCAGGAGCCACAGAACTGTGACATTTAGTATCATTCAGACCAGAGAATTGATGAGGAAGAGCAAAAATCATGGCTGGGTCCTTGTTGTCACAAAGTGTAGTATTGGTGTAGTAGCTTCCATTTAGTGCTGTAACGTTAACTTGCCAAGTTGAGATGCTTATATCCTTGCATAAAAATCTACACCAGTGTTCCTGGAACACTAACAACAACAACAACAAATGAGCACATGCAGTGTTCTCTCTGAGTCTCTGCAACTCCAGATATCCTTGAATGACTGACCTGGTTCATAAGGAGAAGAAACACGATTATAGAGTTTTAAGTAATTTATCATAACCAATATTTCTGGAGCTTTAATTTAAATCCCACACGGATTTATTTAGGCTATATACAACCCATTTCCTATGGTAATATGTGAGTAATTCCTGGCTCTAGTGCATACACTTAGTGTCTCATGCTGTGTCAGAAATAAATAGAGCTCTGAATCCAACTTTCATTGTTTCTTAAGGCTGGTTCTATGGGAACTTGGAAGGCAGAAAGTAGCATGACCAATAGAAGCTCTCAATAATGGCAGAATGGGTTAAAGCTATCAAATGGAAAACTATGGACATCATGAATGACAGCCATGAAGGGAATGTCAAGTCATAGCAAGACAAGTTTGAAGAGAATCAGACCTCTATGCTAACGTGACTCAGTCTCCAATTCAGATTTGAAAGTAGAAAGCAGGAAAGCCTTTGAGGACAGTAAGCACTTTTCCTTTGTCTGTTGCTCTATCACATGTATGTGTCTCTCTATTGAGACAGTAATGAAATATTTTAAATAATTTAAATTTTCACAAATTATCATTTGAATTTGTATATACATATCATACATTTATATATCACATATAAATTATATTTGAAGGTCATTCAAAATTAATAAATTAATGTTATATACCCAAGAGGCTTTTTGACACCCTATTCCCAATAATTTTTTCTTATTCCATGGCCATGTAACTACACCTTGAGGTATGGATTCTAGGGAGCCTCAGATGTTCCTGAAGACACAGGAGAGGCAAGAGTCTTTATCCATGTGGGCAGAAAGACTTGACACTGAAAGTTCAGAATCTTGTGAATCAGGTCACTGGTCACTTGTAATTTCTACCCATTCCGTTCTCATCTCAATTATCCAAATATTCTGCTATTGTGAGAATCCTGCCACTTCCCTTGTCTTTGAAAGCATATTAGTATAAAGACCCTCTATGAAAGCACCATTGTGTCAGATTCTTGGTCACCTGTGTTTCCTGAAATAGAACATTCCCATTCCATTGTATTTCTGTCTCAGTAGGAAACAGACGGCCAAAAATGAGTGACTGTGAAGTACATAGTTAAGTATAACTTATCAGGAATATACTTGTTTAAGAAAAGTTACCCAGGGTGTTAAAACCATCTCCAGCCCAAGCAAAACACATGGAGTATGGAGCTTTATCAACAGTAATGAAATAATATTCATCTGAACCCAAGGGCTGTGGATGTAGGTATTGTTGGGCTGCCCCAGGCATACAACCATTTTTATTCATTGATTAATTATATTTGATAATTTGGTTTCTGTATTCTATGTACTCTGATTACTCTCCCTCCCTTCTCTCACCTCCATCTCATCCCTTTAAACTTCCTCATTCATCCTTACTCAACCCTTTCCAGATTGATCACTTTTTGTTTTGTTTGTAATATAGCAACAGGCAAAAAAAAGTGCTTAATCTATTATACCAGGAAAGGTGTACAGCTTGATTGGCAATTGTTTGTTCTCATAATGAGGAACACATTTGTCCATGGCCCTCCATCTTTAGATGTGGGCATAGAAACACTGAATTTTGAAAGATTTTGCAAGGAAAGTGATATGTTCTCCCTGCATTATTTAATTGTCGTCTACTACTGAAACTTGGCACTAAAGTTGAGTGTGCACGTACTCCTTTTTTTGTCATGTACATTTTCAATACTTCCTTACTTTGTATGTCCATACCCTCTTGTAGATCAAGGAAAGCCAATGTTCTAATTCATATAGTTTGTTTTCTATGCTTCTGTCTGCATCCCAGACCTAGACTTTACACAAAGGATTCATAGGTTTACTCTCTAAATACAGTTTAGGGTTTCTTCTTCTTCTTCTTCTTCTTCATCTTCTTCTTCTTCTTCTTCTTCTTCTTCTTTTCTCTCTCTCTCTCTCTCTCTCTCTCTCTTCCTCTCTCTCTCTTTCTCTCTGTCTTTGTCTCTCTCTGTCTTTCTCTCTGTCTCTGTCTGTCTGTCTCTGTCTCTGCCTCCCTTCCCCTCCCTTCCTCCCTCCCTCCCTCCCCTCCCCCCCCCCTCTCTCTCTCTCTCTCAGGGCTGCTTGTTTTCTCCCAGAGCCCAGGCTTTTCTGTAGCTCAGACTATCAGGCACTCATGGAATTCTTTCTGCTCCAGCATTTCTACTTCTGCTGTTCCAAAAGGATGCTAACATGGCTAGTGGAGTGTTAGGGTTTAGATGGTCTACTGAAGAAAGACTCCAAGGCAGAATGCAAAAAAAAAACAAAGAGTGTTTTATTCTAGCATGATATGGATAGGAGTGCCTCTCTCTAGATGGCAACCACAAAATGAGCACGCAGGCTCAATTTATAGAGAGTGGGAGGGGTTTGTGATGACAGAATTGAGTCAGTGTGTGCGATGGGATTCAGGACTGTCTGCTTGGTTATTAGAGACTTTTGAGTCACTGAAGTTTTGGCTCTTACTCAGGAGTTGGCCTTTAATTTGATTGGATGGGGACATCTATGTTCCTTACCAAGGCCATGAAGTAATAAAAACATGGTATTTAGTCATTTTGTTCTATAAGCTGATTAGTTGTCCACGAGCTGTTCGTAACTTGTGTTTTCTCTAGGAATTGTTAGGACCTTGGCAGAGTAAAAACCTGAAGCCTGTCATGGAGTTGGGCTAGTTAAGTAAACTGGGGGGTTTTGGGGTTCCTGGGGTTCTTAGGAGAGGTCCCTTTATTCCCCCTTGAGATATGTCCCATTTCAAATCATTGAGATGCATCTATAGATTGATATTGTTGTTTTAGGAACATAGAAGTGCATTCTTTGATGAATCTTATTATAGTGTTAATAATACATGGGCCACAAGTGAGAGCAAGCAATAATAGGATAATAGGTCCAGTGAGGGCAGAGATTAATGTAGTAAGCCAGGGGAACAGGTTAAACATAAATTCATTCCAGCTTTGAGATTGTTATTGTTTTGTTTTTCTTTCTTGTAATCCTTTTCTAACAAGAGCTATAGATTCTTTTACTATGCTGAAGTGGTCGACATAGCAAGAGCATTCCTCTACTTGTTGTAAGAACAGGAGGTCTAGGCCTCTTCTATTCTGCAGGTCTATTTCAGCCAAGGAAGAGAGTGATCCTTGTAGATGAGTCATGGATTTTTTCCAGCTGTTCTATGTCTGCATCTATGACTGCTCTTAAGTATTGATGATTTTTGTCTTGCAGTACAAGGGCCACAGCTCCTGTCCCTAAGGCTCCTACCACCCCAGTCCCTATAAGGTATGACAAGAGAATGGCTATAACAGGCTTTCTTTTTACCCTCATAGTGATTGCCCTCTGGTGGGGATACATTCCATTTCTGGGATGATAGGTAACCTTAGGCACCAGTTGGACTAGAACACATAAATCATTGGTATTATTTAAGATTACAGTGTGCACACAAGGAGTTATCCCAGAGTTACAGGCCCGCCATGTATTTTCATGTGGGATAACATACCCCATACTTTTAGGCATCTAGGTGTCATTACAGAGATGAGAGAATCTGTTGGAACTAATTTTCCTAGGCAGAAACCTTTTCCAGCAATTTCCTGCAAGGTAAACCTCTCTCTCTGATTGTTGCCATCTACAGGCTGAAACCCTTGACACCACTGAATAATTGCCTGTTACTGCAACACCTTCATAATAGAGTGGCTTAACATCTAGGCACAGCCAGTGTTGGACCCTAGAGTCCATTCGGGTAGGGGGTCGTCGGGAGAGACCACTTGAGGACCACAGAGTTGATGCAAAAGCACAAGGTTTATTGCTGATGCGCGTCAGGGGGCCTCAGCAGGGAGGGAGGCACACTGAGTCACTGCTACAAGCTATTTTTAAAGGCTAAAACCATAAAGGTTAGGAGGGGCTGCATGCCCTATGTTAGGATTGGCTCAGGTGGTCGCTAAGGGTGCTTGTCTAAATGTTATTGGCTATTGCAGGGGTCGTTGGTCTTCGGGCTATTCTTGGCAGGGAGGGGTGTTGGGGAGTTTCCAGAGAATTTCCAGATGATACTTTTCTGAAAATTGTTTACCTTAGTTGAAATTGTTTATCTCAGTTGGCCACCTTGATCTCAGAAACTGAAGCTGGCCTTCAATTCTTTCTGGGTCAGTTTCTCAAGCTTGTCTGGGTCATGTTCCCAGGCTTAGGCTGAGAGAGAGAGCCTTACACCAGCAAGCTTCAGTAAGGTCTGGCCTGGAGGTATTTAAAACTTGGTAGGTGGCCTCTAAAAGCCTTAGGGGCCCCCTGAATCTAGAGTTGGGGCTGGGGATAAGGATGGGGACAGTCTTGGATTGTTTAGTTGTTAACTCTTGTGTTACGGTGGGCTCAGACATTGCTTGGATTGGTTTAAACAAACCCTTATTAGGGCCTAGGGTTCATTTTTGAGTTGGCATCTGACTCATTAGTTGGATACTAATTAAAAATCCCCCCTTTTCCCATTGATGTCCCCTGTCCAGCCACAGTATGCATTTATTGCCCACGTCTTCCCAGTGTCCCAATTCATTTTGTTACCAGCTGCCATAAATTTGATTATGATGATGGGTCCACCCTTTATACAGCCATATCTGGCATGTATACCTCTCCAGGATTCAAGCTTTTGGGACATAGTGATCAGGTCTGTAGTGACAGGTGCCTTCCAGGAAATGTGGCCTTGGAAATGCAATTCCAAGAGGCACAAAAATAGTCAGCTTGACCTCTACACTCTTTTCTTCTGTCCCTAGTTAGGGTATGCCCTGGGCAGACATAGAAGGAACCTGCAGTTTTTTCCCCTGCTGTAATGCTAAGAAACCATTTGTTTTTAACTTGATATCTGGAAACCAAGCACCCTTTGGAGTAATTTGAGAACTCTGAAAGAGGATGTCTCCACTCTCAATGTGAGTCACTACCCAGGTGAAGTCGAGTGGTTGATGAGGGTTCATGGTGGTGAGGGAAAGGGGAACAAGGAAAGCCAAGAGTATAAACATAACTGAAGCTTTAGAGGTTCTGTGGGGTGAGTTGTGGTCTTCCAGCATCTCTGGTCTTCTGTTGGGTTTTGATCTCTAGGATGCCTACACTGCTGGGAGGTTGCTTGCCCCACTGGCTTGATTTGGGAATGGTGTATCCAGGTCCAGATTTTGTCTACCTTCACAGCAGTGGGGGTAGTCAGGATCACTGTGTGAGGCCCTTTCCAGTGTGGCTCCAAGGTCTTACGGTTGTGCCTCTGAATCCAAACCTCATCACTTGATTCAAAGCAATGTGGGTTAGGAGGTGCGGCAGACTCATATATCTCCCTCATAAAAGGCTAGAGTTTCTTTTGATTCCTCTGTAGTGCTTGAAGAGACTCTAAAAATCTCTGGTTATCAAATTCAGCAAGAATCTCTGACTGAAGATTGGCAAGAAGGGGAGGTGACCTCTCATAGAGGATTTCAAAGGGAGTGAGGTCTAAGGTGTAGGGGGTGTTTCTAGTCTTATACAATGCCTATGGAAGGAGGGCCACCCAGTCACTGCCAGTTCCAAGGGTTAATTTGGTTAGTTCCTCTTTTAGGGTCTGATTCATCCTTTCTACCTGGCCTGAGCTTTGGGGATGATAAGCACAATGAAGTTTCCAATGTATCCCCAATATATTTATAAGTCCCTGGGTTACCTGAGAGATGAAGGCTGGTCTGTTGTCTGACTCTATGAGAGGAGGCAGTCCATACCTGGGTATGATGTCCTCCAGCATCTTCTTGGTGACTACATTGGCAGTTTCTTTCTTTGTGGGGAAGGCTCCTATCCACCTGAAAAGGTATCTAAAAAGACTAGCAAATACTTACAGCCATCATTCCTGGCTTTATTTCAGTGTCGTCTACCTCCCAGTTGGCCACTGGGAGTTGGCCTCTTGCCCTAGTCCTAGTCAATCTCTGATTTGGGCCAGGTGCATTAATAGCCTTACATACTGGACAATGAGAGATAATCTTATCAACTATTTTCCTTGGGTGTAAAATCTTATATTTGCCCCCCCCTTAATAGTTCTTTGATTTTTTTTCTTTGACCCAAGTGTGTAGTCTGGTGAATCTTGTGAATAAGTTGCTGGGAAAAGTCTATAGGCAGGATGATTTGATTATCGGTAGGGAGGGGCCATCTGTGTTTTTGGTAAACTCCTGACATTGGGCTATGCCTTTTTTTTGTCTTCCTCCTCATATTGGGATGAGGCAGGAAGTTCAGGTGGTAATATAGCAAAGACTGATAAGAAGCTCATCAGACATTTGAAAGCCATCAACCTGGGGGATTCTTTAAGATTCCTTCAATGGCATTGGGGGTAGTTATGACCAGTTCTTGTCCCATAGTAATCTTGTCCACATCTTTAACTAGTAGGGCAGTGGCTGCCACTATGCAGAGGCACAGAGGCCAGCCCCTTGCCACTGGGGCTGTTTAGACAAGTATGCCATTGGCCTTTTCCAAGGGCCTAAGGTCTGACTCAACACTCCTTTTGCTATCTCCATATTTTTGTTTATGTATAGGTGGAAGGGTTTGTAAATGTCCAGCAGGGCTAGAGCTGGTGCCTCTAGCAAAGCTTTCTTTAGTCTCTGGAAGGCTTTATCCATTTCATGTGTTCAATCTAAGGTGTTCTCCTGCTCCCTAGTGGCTTCGTAGAGTGGCTTGGAAATTTCAGTGAATGCTGGCACCCAAAGTCTACAGAAGCCTGCGGATCCCAAGAGCTCACGTACCTATCTTCTCATGGAGGAGGTCGGTATGTTCAAAATGGTCTCCATTCGAGCTTGAGACATGCATCAGTAGATTTCCCAGTGTAGATGTGGAAATCTCACAAGAATTCATCCCTAGATGGCTATCTATAAGTAATCAATGGCGCTGAGAGAAGGAGCAACAGTCTTCTGCAGGTATGAGCTTCCTGACAGGTTTCCCAATCCAAAGCAGTCAGCCTGGAACACATGTACTTAGGAACAGAACTAAACAGACTCAATGTGTTTTATAAATACGCATACAACTATATATATATCTCTATGTGTATAACTATGTAAGAGTAAGAATATAAAGAAAAAGTCTTGATTTTGAGAGTAAGTTGGGGGCATGAGAAGTATTGTGGCGGAGGAGATGATGCGAATATAGTATTCATGTTTGTAGAGATTTTCAAAAAACGAAAATAAAATTCTGCATGGGGTTAAGAAGTGCCCTTGGCAGTTGATAATTCCTGGGGAGGGAGATAAATTTTTCTTCGGTGGTGCTAAACTGGTAGTAGGTTGTTGGAATCTCGAGAATGATGCCCTCCCCCACTAATCATTGGCATCAATTGGCCTCATTGCATTTTGTAATGGGTAGAATATGGGAGTGAACTGGGTCAGTGGAGGTCTAGTGCTCCCCAGCCTCACCATCTGAGTTCCATTTTGGAGACTTACACAGTGGAAGGACAGAGCTGACTGCCAAACAAGTCTTCTCCACAGGAGCACTTTGCTATGTCTTCTGCATCACAAAACATACATGAGTAAATAAATAATCAAAATATATGGACATCACAGGATTTATAAAAATAAGTTAGAAAACCAAAATCAAAGTTATTAGAAGGGAATAAGTGATAACAACAAGAGAAGACAGACATGATTCAAGCACAAAAACTGTGAGCAAAACAAATAGCCACTTGAAGAAAGAAGAAACTACACTGCAATATTCCAACCAGACTAATTTAGAGAAAGAGACATATGGCTCAAATAAATTGTGTAAGTGGTGAAAAGGACTTCAGGGCTGATACTACTGAAATGCAATGGATTAGAGAGTTTTAAGAGCATATAGATGCTACAAAGGTGGTGGAGAAGTAGAAATGGACAGACCTGGAGAAAGACACATCACCTTTATGACACTATACTCATGAAGACACAAATTAATTGTGAGGATGGAGATGTGACTCAGAAGTTAAAGCACACACCACTCTTGGTTCCTGCATCCTTACCAGGTAGCTCACAGCCACCTGCAACTTCAGTTCCAGAAGTATCTAATGCTTCTCACCTCCATAAAGACCTAACACACACACACACACACACACACACACACACAGAGAGAGAGAGAGAGAGAGAGAGAGAGAGAGAGAGAGAGAGAGAGAGAGAGAGAATAATACATGAAATGAAATATTTTTTAAAAAGCAATGGTAGTGAATCCTTAAGAAAAAATCTAGTCAAAAAAATATGAGAACCACAGAGATCACTGGTGAGTTACATCTAACATTTAAAGAGGAAGAGACAAAAATTTCATGAACTACACACAAATATCCTAAAGGAAAAACACTTGAAAAAACAGTATGGCCAGCAGACTGTCAATCAGAGGAGGAAAAAAAAATCGGTTTAACGTGACTAAGTAGCCAGTGCTAATTCAATTTTTTTTTTTTTTTTTTACATCTCAATGTTTATCCCATCCCTTGTATCCTCCCATTCCTCCCCCCCCCATTTTCCCATTATTCCCCTCCCCTATGACTGTTCCTGAGGGGGATTACGTCCCCCTATATATTCTCATAGGGTATCAAGTCTCTTCTTGGCTACTTGCTGTCCTCCTCTGAGTGCCAACAGGTCTCCCCCTCCAGGGGACATGGTCAAATGTGAGGCACCAGAGTATGGGAAAGTCGTATCACACTCTCCACTCAACTGTGGAGAATATTCTGACCATGGCTAGATCTGGGAAGGGGTTTAAAGTTTACCTCCTGTATTGTCCTTGGCTGGTGCCTTAGTTTGAGCGGGACCCCTGGGCCCAAATCTGCCTATCATATTGTTCTACTTGTAGATTTCTAGGACCCTCTGGATCCTTTTATTTTGCTGTTCTCCCATGCGTCTCTCATTTAACCAAAAAAAGCCCAGGGCCAGATGGTTTCAGTGCAGAATTCTACCAGACCTTTAAGGGCGAGCTAATACCGATACTCTTCAAGCTACTCCAAAAGATAGAAATGGATGGAAAATTACCAAATTCATTCTATGAGGCCATAGTCTCATTGATACCTAAACCTCACAAAGACTCAACAAAGAAAGAGAATTTCAGACCAATTTCTCTTATGAACATAGATGCAAAAATACTAAATAAAATACTTGCAAAACGAATACAGGAGCACATCAAAGATATCATTCATCATGACCAAGTAGGCTTCATTCCAGGCATGCAGGGATGGTTTAATATACGGAAATCCATCAATGTAATCCATCATATAAACAAACTGAAAATAAAAAACCACATGATTATCTCCTTGGATGCAGAGAAAGCATTTGATAAAATTCAACACCCATTCATGTTTAAAGTTTTAGAGAGATCGGGGATACAAGGCACTTTCCTCAACATAATTCAATTTTTGATAGTCTGATACCAGTAGGTTCCTGGTGATAACTAACTCAATTCCATCTGCACAACAAAACTTAAGATATGACAACATCAAAGGTCTTTGTACAGTACATGTGACGTCTTCAACAAAGATTGGTTCTATAGATTGACTGAAAAATCATATAACCTCATGATAAGCGTCTGGTGGAGGATCCAATGTGGTCTCCGTCATATAAATAGTACAAAAGTCACCAGGCTATTAACTGTATCTGCTCACAGCATCCTGGACAGATAAAAAGTTATACTTCACTCCCTTTAAAGAGAAACATTCGTGTGTTTAAAAGTACTGATTTCCATGTAGCTTATCCGTGAGCACAAAGAACCTTTGTGTCTCCTACAAACAGTATACTGGAGAGATTGTCCATCACAGTAACTGCAGCTGATTGCAGTGCCAGGTACTTCAAATATGCTGAGCAAAAAAAAAAAATGTGCTTGGTTAGAATTGAGAACTACGATACAAATATTTATCATAATAATAAGAGAGGAACAGTTTACTTATATTTATGTTTTGAAGATTTGGTCAATGCTTGTTTTGGACCATGCACCTGAGCAGAATATAATAGAAGAACAGAGCACATAGCAGAAGATGGAAGGTCACACTATAGACAACAGGACACAGAGTATGAGAGGAAGGGTCAAGGCATCACTCACACTGGCTTACATTTATAGTGTGTTCTAGCTTCTAAAGTGCATGCAGTCTCTGCAAGTAGTTCCAGCCCCTGGTGAGGAAGAATTTAAAGCATTAAACCTATGGAGTGTTTCCCTTACTCAAATCATAACATTCCTCTCTTGACCCTAAAGGGTCATGTGCATTTCAAAAAGCAAGATGCATTAGGTTATCTTCATTGTAGGGTCAAGGCACTCTCTTCTCAAACTCCTCTTTGATTTTGTTGGCCATGTTTGGACACAAAGTGGCTGTGTGACTTTTCAGGGCAAATGTGAATATCCCTAGTCCTCAAACACAGGATTTTGCTCCATTCCACTTCCTGGTGCCCATTTAATTCTGAAACTATACACTTTGTATTTTTCTTTTCTCAGCTTGATACACTGGATCAAAACATTCTTCATAAAGTGAACTAAAGGATAGAGTTTAATGCTAGGCTGTTTTGAGATTTCCTTTGCCAATGCAATTTATCTAAATCTCTTCACCTTATCCTAAAGTAGATTCCTCAGACAAGTGGAACAAAACAGCCACATTCTTCATAAAAAATATCACAAGAATGGCCTCCAGGCACTGTACTAAAATTCTTATCCTCTGAAACATCTTGATGCAGGCCCCTACAAGTCAAATCGCCATCTGCACTAATGTCTTCCATACTTCTCGTAGGATGGCTCATAAAGCCCCACTTAAAACATCTAATTGCTTTACTGATTCAAAGACCTGAAACTCACTTCCCTCCAAATGAAAGCCTAGTTAGGCCTGTCACAACAACACTGCAGGTCTCTCTTGTACAAACTTCTATCTTAGTTAGGGTTTTAATGCTGTAAAGAGACACCATGACCAAGGCTACTCTTATGAAGGCAAACATTTATTTGGGACTGGCTTATAGTTTCATTATCATTGACATGGGGGACAAACATGGCATCATTCTGGCAGACTTGGTGCTGAAGGAGCCAAGAATCTATGTCTTGATTAGAAGGCATCCAGGAGGCGACTGTCTTCTGTGGACAGCAAGGAAGAAACCGGACCCACCCTCAGTGAAGCTTGAGCTACAGGATATAGTATGTGACCTCAAATCCCACCTCCAGAATGACACTCTTCCTCCAACAAGGCCACACCTACTGCAGGAAGGCCATGCCTCCAAATAGTACCACTCCCTATGTTTCAAGCATATAACCACACAAGTCTATCTGGGTCAGACTTATTCAAACACCCATTCCCTCCTTCATAAAATGTTCCAAGACAGACATGGCAGATGAACATCGTCAGTGAACAAAGTGCATGTCCTGCAATTGGCAGCAGCTGAGTTCAAATCCCTATCACCCATATATATGCTGTGTGGTGGCGAGCATGTGGGAGTCCCTGGGGGGAAATCATTACTTAGACTATCTAAATAGGTTGCTTCTATTTCAGGTGGAAGTCCTTGCCTCAAGATTTAAGTTGAAGAGTGATTAAAAAAGACCTCAGACATTGAGCTCTGCTCTCCAAGTGCAAAACATGCATATATGTGCATAATTGTTCAGTCACACACAACACATGTAGAAGCACAGTAAAAAAAATTGTTAAATGTCCTGATGCTACAAAAGTTGTTTTGTGAAAAAGTTAATTACTGTTTTGCATGGGTCAAATGTGAGGCAAGAACTACTGAGACATAGCTTGGAGACCACATGGACCTGGTTCATTTCTCCCCTGATTTCTCAGATTCCCCATGACTTCTACCCATTCACTGCAAATAAATCACCATTGTTTTTGGTTTTTATCTATTTTCCATTCTATCCCCATTCCAACTGTAGTTGCACCACATTATTTGAAGGTTTATCCTTTTCTGGTGCTTTTTTGTTTGTTTGTTTCATTCATTTACAACTTTGCAGAAGCAGTTTTACACAGCACTCCTGCAGACATCTTGAATTCAATGTTTATAGCCCTGCTGCTGAGGCTGAGTTGGCCTCCTTCTTGCCTGTCTTACAAGTACAGAGGATGTCCCAGGCACCTGCATGCTGCATGTTCCATAGATCCTTCCTTAGGCTGGGCACCTGACAGAAGGAGCTCTTCTGGTTTCAAAGCTGAGGTTCTGACCTGATGTATTGTCAACTCACACTTCTGCAAATCCGACAGATTTTATCATTATTTTTCTGTTTACTGCTTGATCATTATCTGGCTTTGCAAGCATAAACTTAGGTCTGATGCCCAGATAATGATTGCTACAGCAGTGGCTCACATTCTTTGGCATTCATTGCTTGTCTTATGGATACAAGAAGTTAAAAAACAATAAATATTAACAGGAAAGAGGAGGTTTTCCCTCTTTCCCCTTAGGGGTTGTTATGATTAGAGGTTGAGAGATAGGAGCCAGTCCAAATGTTGAGAACAGTCTTGTGAGGAGCATGACACGAAGGAGTGACCCTCAGTGCAGATACAAATACAGGAAAGCTCAGATTTTTCTTCTCTTCTCCTTCATCAAGCACCAGTTTCTCTTCAGTCTCTGTGCTAAGACATATTTCATATCGACAACTGACTGAAGGTGCTCTTCTCTTTGCCATAGAACAGCTTCCCAAAGAAGAACAGAGGAAAGGTAAGATGCTCTTTGAGACATTTTTCCCAAAGCTATCATCTATTTTTTCTTAGTCTGTGACCATATAAGTAAATGCTGAGGTGGAAAATCCAAGAATCCTTACGTGTTTCTTCAGAAACAGGCATCATGGATGCCCTTTGTGACAGCATTGTAGGCTGACAGACTGGACTGTGGAATCCAATTAAGGAAAGTAGTGTCCTATCCTTGTACTTTCTTCCATTCTCCTCTCTTCCCAACTACTTAAACAGGATGCTATGGTGAGAATTCAGCCACTCTCCTGGTTTTAGCAAGCATTTGAGTACAGACACCAGCTCTAAAAACACAGTTCTGTCAGTATCTCGGTCACCTGTGTGTCCTGTAATGGAAAGCTTTCATTCCATTGTGCATTTCTGTCTCAATAGGCAGCAGAAGTTCTAAAATTGAGTGACAGTGGAGAACACAGGTATAGTTTATTAACAATGTGCATATTTAAAGAAAGTTATATGAAATGTTTAACCCACTTCCAGTTCCCAAGTAAAGAACATGGACTATGGAGTTTATCAACTTTTGTAAAGTAGAACTCTTCTAAACCCAGAGCTGGCTGTTGGTGTGATTGCACAGTACCTGTGATCTGCCCAAAGGATTTGATATTAATTAATTTTGTCCTTTGATAATTTCATTTATTCCACAATGCACTCTGTTTATTCTCCCCAGCTCTCTAAACTGTTCCTCCCATCTCTATCATCTCCATCTCTCCCAGTTCTTTTTTGAGATTACCATTTTTAGTTGTTTTATAACATTTATTATTTGTGCTAATTAGGTGATTTGAGCTATGTATTGGAACCTGGTTTGTTTACTATTGTATCCTCACTGAAGTCAATGATTTACGCTTTCCTTGAATCTCTTGTTAGTCAATTATTCATCTGTAAGAGGTAGCCCTTCTGGAACCATCTTCCATCCATGCCTGGTTCTTCATGGGAATATTTTTGTGCATAACCTCTCTACATATTCCTAAATGCTCCGAGTCTGTGACTGGAATGACAGTGTCTTGAAGGAGATATCATTTTGATGCTCTTCTAATTTTTTCCTGCTCTTACATTCTTTCTGATGTTTCTTCTGAAATGTTACCTAAGTCTCAAGAAGATGATATACATGACTTTCCTGGGACTAAACACTCAGGCACTACTTTTTCTTGGTGCATCGTGCAGCCATGAGTTTTCAGCTTCCACATGAGGCATATGATCTACCAGAACTTCAAAGTTCTTTTTAAACCTGGCTTCCGGTACCGTGTCAGTATTCCTTTCTATGTACTGGGTTTTAATCCAATACGAGTGCAGCTAGTTACATATATAAATATACCACCACTATTGCACAAGTGTTCACATCTTTCCCAGCAAGTTAATCTCATAGATTGTTCCATTTCTTGGTTTTCTTTGCTGTCCTTAAAAATTACAAAATTTAAAAATTACCTCTGCAAGTATTTTGATTTCTTTTACATCTCTAAAAACTTTTGCTGAAGTATTTAATTTATCTCAGGATCTGCAAGGCCATTGTGTAAATTCTATTATCTCAGCATTTGTAAGTGAGTTTTAGAAATTTTGCATAATCTGTAACAAACAATTAACTTAAAACTTTTGACAAAAATGTTTGACGATTAAAATTCTACACATGAGTAAATTAATCTTTATAGAATGCTTGCATGTAACTGGGATTCAACTCTTGTTTAGAAAATATATCTTCTACAGAATAATACAACTTTGATTCAATTCCTATTTATGGAAAACAGGACTAGCTAATGACATATAATTGATGGTTAATGTTTATAAATTTCCAAGGTAAAAGTCTACTCAGGCTAACAAAATCTGACTTAAAGATGCCTCTCTAACCATTTATATCTGCTAACTGTGTGCAACACCAGCCTTCTAACAAAAGTTAGATAATGAATAATTTATGTTTAATAAATATGCTTCATAAATCCCTAATGTCTATTCAGGCTGGCAAAAATTGACCCAAAGATCTTTATCTTTCTGACTTTGTTTAGCTTTATGTATTTGGATAAACTCAGACATATATGGAACTGATATTACGTAAAAGTGTAACATAAAAATCACAGATAAACAGAGTTACTGGATCTCTATGGACTTGTTTATTGTTTTTTTTTTTCTAGTTTTTTTTTAATTAATTTATTCTTGTTACATCTCAATGTTTATCCCATCCCTTGTATCCTCCCATTCCTCCCCCCCCCCATTTTCCCATTATTCCCCTCCCCTATGACTGTTCCTGAGGGGGATTACCTCCCCCTGTATATTCTCATAGGGTATCAAGTCTCTTCTTGGCTACCTGCTGTCCTTCCTCTGAGTGCCACCAGGTCTCCCCCTCCAGGGGACATGGTCAAATGTGAGGCACCATCTGGGAAGGGGTTTAAAGTTTACCTCCTGTATTGTCCTTGGCTGGTGCCTTAGCAGTGACACAGTCTGGGCGGAGCACTTGGTTGGACTTGTTTATTGTTTAAATTTTTAATTGGATACTAAACAATCACCAATAAAAATTATTGCAATTTTTAAGTCTCAAACTTAACACAAATAAAATTGTAACATACTAATCTTATATCTTGTAAACTGTTAAATGATAATTAAGACATATAAGTTAATACTCAGTCAAGCTATGATCAATCAAATTCTTTAGTGTGCTCAGAATAATGTAGCTTGTAGTCAAAGTACAAAATACAAAGATGATTCATTTACAGGGACAAGCTTTAGCCATATATATATACATATATATATATATATATATATATATATACATACATACATACATATACATACATACGTACATACATACATACATACATACATACATACATACATACATACATACGTGAGTTGTTCTCACTTCTACTCTACTTCTCCTAGCTCTGGTTAACCTTGCTCAGTGGAGCTGCTCCATGGCCCTAGGCTTGCTGTGATGGAGGATCAGCTGATCAGATGGATAAACAGAAATGTCTCAAGCAGCAAAACCGTAACAAACTACAGGGGCCACTGTCCTGGTGCATGAGAATCTTTGTGCTCTATGGCAGAGAGAATCCAGGATCCAGGTCTCCTGGTGGGAAGGTGCCCCTGCTGTGTCTCTTCAGCAGGGAAGGAAGCCACAGTTTGGGAAGTGCAAAGGGAGTCAAAATCACCAACCAAAATGAGGCAGCCAAAGAGCAAGGAAGGAAACTTTAATGTGCATTCTAAGTATGGAGCATTCTGTGTCAGAGGGGAGTCAAAAGCCAAAAGAATAATATGGGACAGAAGGCAGAGTAAGGAGGAAGGACAGGTGATCTGATGGGACAGAAGAGGAGCCAGAAAAAAAAAAACACTACCAAGAAAGGAGACGACCACTCCAGAGGCTGGGATTTTTAAGCCTTGGTTTGTAAAATAGATCCCTGGATATATATTCTATTTATAGTAAATATCCTGAGCGCTTATCTCTGCAACGCACTTAGGTATTCCCAAAGTGGCTTCCAAATTTTGTTTTGTTTTGTTTTTATCAAACAATTCTCAGGAAATGCTATCTAGAGCCCTGCTGGGAACAGAAGGGAGTCACCTTCCTTTTCCTAGCACTTTACCTTGGCTAATCCAAAGGAAGTAGGACTCAACCTTTGTCCAACAATCTCTCTCTCTCTCTCTCTCTCTCTCTCTCTCTCTCTCTCTCTCTCTCTCTCTCTCTCTCTCTCTCTCTCTCTCTCTCTCACACACACACACACACACACACACACACACACACAAACACACACACACACTGAAGATCAAGCCTAAAACAATTAACTAAAAACAAGTAAAGCTAATATCAGGTATTCTTATCAGATTAGAGGATGACACTCACACCTCTCAGAGAGATCTGCTGAATGTGGTATTTAAGGTGTTTACTGAAAAAGGACTTCCCTAGATATAGGAGCTTCTAAAAGAGCATCTCAAGTTATCTTCAAAGAAGATATTCAGCAGCACATTCTACAAGTGTGATAACACTGACCGCTAGGCAGAGAACAGCTCCATGCCTCACTCACTGCCAGGATCATACCACACTGTGGACATTGTTGAGGTGACTGCCCTACTCTTCATTGCCAAAGTAGGCAGGGTCAAGTTCCTCCTCCACAGAAAAATCTCTCAGCTGTCCTGGACCTGACATCCAATGACTGATGCTCTCCTCTGGGATAGCCAGAAGACTTAATCCTGTGTGGTGGCTAAAGACTAGTAACATCTGTCCTCAGGAACGCCACTAAGATCACCATGGAGGACCATGGGGTTAGAGACAGAGCAAGCTCAAGATGAGATGATAGATAAAACAAACATGAAATAAGACATCTTTCAGAGCCTTCACTTACCAGGAAACTGGGACAGAAGGGAGGACATCCTATTGGGACTCTAAATGAGAGAAGCATGGGAGAATAGCAAAGTAGAAGGATCCAGAGGGTCCTAGAAACCTACAAGTAGAACATATGATGGGCAGATTTGGGCCCAGGGGTCCCACTCAAACTAAGGCACCAGCCAAGGACAATACAGGCGGTAAACTTTAAGGCCCTACCCAGATCTAGTCAATGGTCAGAACATGCTCCACAGTTGAGTGGAGAGTGGGATATGATTTTCTCACGTACTCTGGTGCCTCATATTTGACTATGGTGGCACTCAGAGGAAGAACAGCAAGTTGCCAAGAAGAGACTTGATACCCTATGAGCATAGACAGGGGGAGGTGATCCCCCTTAGGAACAGTCATAGGGGAGGGGAATAATGGGAAAATTGGGGGGGGAGGGAAGAATGGGGGGATACAAGGGATGGGATAAACATTGAGATGTAACAAGAATAAATTAATAAAAAAATTTTTTTAAAAAGACATCTTTCAGAAACAGAGTGAAGAGGAGGTGGGAGAGGCTTGCAGAAAGAATTGCAAACAGGAGCTTCACCAGAATTAGTACTCTAATAGAGGGAAAGATGTAAGTGCCCCAGCATGAAGATGCTCTGAGTCACAGTACAGAGCCACACAGCAGACTGGTGATCCACGGAGGAACAGATCCTTTTCAACATGATGGGTGTCCACGAAGACATAGTAGATTCCAGGAGCCTGACACACCTAGGGGCAAGGGGAGACAAGGTGAGAGCTGATGGAGGGGAAGATTTTCCAGTCCAATATGTTGATTGGCAGAAGCCAGCTGAAACAAATGATCTATACTTTATGAGTCAAATCAGCAACTTGGTTCTATTAGCAGAGGCTAAGCACCTTAGAAAGGGGTCCATCTGTGTTCCTCCCAGGTGTTTGAATCTAGAGGTATGTGAGTGGGGAAGGAAAGGACATGTGATAGCATGAATTTTGAAATCTATAACAGATAATTTGATAGTGAAGGATCCTGGAGGGATTATAGTCTTTGATATGCTGATGAGCACCACAGGTAGCCAAGTCTCTGCTGGAAACAGCAAAGGAAATTATTACATTTGGGCACTGGAAATCATTTTCACAAGTTCCTGAGCAATGCTGGCTCTTAAGTAACATCCAGAAAACTTTTTATAATCCACATTGAGGTCATCTCTTGATACATTTTTAGATCTAACAGTGTATACCTGGTATTTAGAATATTGTTTTTCAGGCTTCACCTAAATTGTGCTCACTGGGGTTACAAACTATGAGACTCATGATAGTTAGGAAAGATGTGGTGTCTGTTTTTCATATTGCTTGTGATTTTGTGATGGATTCTGGGTATTTGGAGTTTAGTTCTTGGTTCTATCTTTTTGTGTGAGTATTATGCTCATCATTTTTATCCAAGGAAGGGTGGTGAACCACATACTTTGGGACAATTCCAAAGGGACAAATGTTGGAGGAGGAAGTATCTTACCAAGGGCCTATGAGTATCTACAGAGTATCAAGATGGGGCAACTAGTTTGATAGCTTTGGTAGTGCTCATGGTGTGGGAACAATGAGTGTGGTTTCTTACCAGAATAGGTTTGCAGCTTGATTGGCAGTTATCGGTTCTTAGGGTCTTATTTAAGGTTTCTATTACTATGAAGAGGCACCATGATCATGACAAATCTTATAAAGGAAAACATTTACTTGGGACTGGCTTACAGTTCAGAGGTTTATTCCATTATCATCATGGTGGGAAGCATGGTAGCACACTGGCAGACATGGTGCTGGAGAGGCCGCTGTGAGTTCTACAATTGGATCAGTAGACAAGAAGAGAAAGTGACACTTAATCTGATTTGTGCATCTGAAAGCTCAAAGACCATACACAGGGAGAGACAGACTTCCTCCAATGGGCCACATCTTCTCTAACAAGGCCATATATTCGAATAGTGCCACTCACTTTGAGATATGGGGGTCATTGTCATCCAAAGCATCATACCAAATTTAAGATGGTTGAAATAGAAAATTATTTTTTCTGACAGATTTTGATTTGCTAGTTAACTGAGAGATTCTCCTGCAACCTTGTACATATGCATTCCTTAGTCACCATTTCTCCCAGAAATTGTCACTGGGGTTTGATTAATGGGTTCTCTTCAGGAAGATTTTCAGTATTTCCTCTCTTTGAATGTTCACATCTTCCTGTAGATCAAGGAAAATCCCTTCCCTCTTTGGTGAACCAGTTTTCTGGACTTTAATCTGCATCCTTTGCAGTAAGGATTCACAGGTAAACTGACAGAATCACCAGCAATGAATTTTTTTAAGTTTCTATGTGTTTTGTGGAGGTAAATATACTCTAAAAACATTTACTCTCATTTGAAGATAATCTTGGCATCATGTTCATTTAGTGAAAATTATCACCTACTCCTGGCATACCTACAGAGAGGTGAAAACTGTGATATTGCACAGACATTAGAAAATTCCTTATTGTTTTCAATGGCTTTTTTGTTTTCTAGTTTCACATCTGAAATGGAGACTGGGGTACATTATCCTACAGGTCTACTTCTTTTCCTACTGGTCTTAGTAAGACTTTGCATTTCCTTCATGTTTCTCATTCATTATTTCTGTATTTCCTACTTGATAGCCTCCCCCATACCAGAACTGAGAGCAACCATTGGTCATGTTTCTAGCTCATAAGTTCCTGTACACAGAAGAACCCACATCATGACAGAAAGAACTTGGGGTTACACCTTAGTTACTGATATATTGCTGTGAAGAGACCAATGACAAAGCACTTCATAAGAGAAAGCATGTAATTGGGACTTGGCTTACATTTTCTAGGATGAATCCATGACCATAATGGGTGGGGGCAAAACTGCAAGCAGACAGGAATAATTCTGGTGCAGTAGATGAGAGCTTAAGTCTTTATCCAAAAGTTACAAGCAGAGATAGAGATGGAGACTGAGTCTGGTGTGGCTTTGAAAACTCAAAGTCTTGTCCATCTAAGTCTTCTCTCGCACAGGGTAACACTTCCCAAGACAGTGTCACCAACCGGTAACCAAACATTCAAATATGAGTCTATGGAAACCACTGTAATTTGATCCAACAGGTTTAGAGTCCTGTTTCTTTCTGTCACAGCCTGAGACACAGAATGTCTATACTTAGATCATCAAATACTCTCACATCAGTACAGGACATAGACTATAGATACTCCAAAGATACAAGCTGAATTTAAAGAAGGCTCCAGAAGTGCTATATCTCTGTAATCCTGTTTCCCTACCTTATGAACCAGGCCAGCCATTCACACATACTATAGTGGTTATGAGAATCAGAGAGTACACAGTACATGCTCAAGTCTTGCTTTTGTTTCCAGGAACACTTGTGGAGAGTTCTCCAGCATGGATTCCAGCATCTCATACAGGAAGCAAGACATATTTCTGAATGGAAGAGATGACACTGAAACTTCATCTTGTAACATCGTGTCCTATACCCCAGTTGTGCTTTCCTTCATCATTGCCCTGATTGGGCTTGCTGGAAATGCCACAGTGCTGTGGCTTCTGTGTTTCCGTGTGCACAGGAATGCCTTCTCTGTCTACATCCTCAACCTGGCTGGTGCAAACTTCCTCTTTCTCTGCTCTGGCATTCTAGATTACCTGGAAGTCATCATTGGCCTCTTCCATCCCATGAAGATCAACATCTCATCATCGTTTTTGTATAGCTTGTACATTTTTGCTTACCTTGCTGGTGTGAGCATACTCACAGCCATTAGTGCTGAGCACTGGTTGTCTGTCATTTGGCCCATTTGGTATCAGCGTGGACGCCCAAAACAAACATCAGCTGTCATTTGTACTCTGCTCTGGGCTCTATCCCTGCTGTTGAGCATCCTGGAATGGCAGGGTTGCATACACCTACTTAATATACATAATGCTGATTGGTGTGTGAAACTAAAAATCATCATTCTTGTATGGCTATTTGTTTTATTTTTCATACTTTCTCGGTCCAATCAGGCCATGCTCGTCAGGATCTTCTGTGGATCACAGAAGACTCCTGTGACCAGGCTGTATGTGACCATTGTGCTCACAGTGGTGGTCTTCCTGATCTGTGGCCTCCCTTTTGGGATTAGTGTCTTCCTCCTAAAGTGGACAGAGGATGTTGATTCTATTGTGCATTGTGAATCATTTTGGGGGATAATATTGCTCCTATCCTCTGTTAGCAGCTGTGCCAATCCCGTCATTTGCTTACTCGTTGGCTCTATTAGGCACTGCCAATGCCAGTGTGGGGATCTCAGGCTGCTTCTGGAGAGAGCATTGCAGGACAGTCCTGAGAAAGAAAGTGAAGGCCACGAAGAGAGCACTACACTCTAGTGCAGCAGGTGGGAGCTGCTTTGACCAGACACAAGAGGCTTTGCATGACAACTTTGCCTTTATCAATATGGGACATTTCCACAACATTGTTGAGTTGGTGGCCTGAAGCTAAATCAGTTGGGAAATTAATCATTCCCGTGGAAGTAGAGGGAGACAGGACTGTAATAGAAATACTGCCAGCAACTTTCCTACAATCATCTTAGTGCAGTTTTACTGCATCCCCTTGAGAATTGACCCACTGGAATCACTATGGATGCAGGGCCTGGGCAGTAGCCACAGAGAACACTGCTTAGTGGCTCAGTCACTATGTTGACCACTATCATATCACTTATACAAGATCATGTGACATGTTTCTTTCTGTGTTTAATTTCAAACAACACAATGTGTTTTCAGGCCACCAATACTTTAGCCAATGACTAGCTCTTCTTTTTAATAGTTTAATAATCATGTCTTGTATGTAACTGCCACAGATCCATGATCCTTTCCTCCATTTCTATGCATTGAATGCTACTAATATTGTTCCAATAAACACGTAAATTTTTCTTTCTTTTCTTTTTTGGTAAAATTATTTTTTATTGAAAAATAAAATCATTCATATTACATCTCAATTGCTACCCCACCCTGTGCATCCTCTCATTCCTCCCTCTCTCCCACTTTCACCCCACTCCCCTTCCCTATGACTGTGACTGAGGGGGACCTCCTCCCCCTGAATATGATGCTAGGGTATCAAGTCTCTTCTCGGTAGTCTGCTATCCTTCCTCCGAGTACCATCAGGCCTCCCCATCAAGGGGACATGGCCAAATATGGAGCACCAGAGTTTGTGTGAAAGTCAGTCCCCAGTTTCCATTTAACTGTGAAGAATGTCCAGTTCCTTGGCTAGATCTGGGTAGGGGTTTGATGATGACTGCACGTATTGTCCTTGGTTGGTGCCATAGATCGAGCAGAACCCCTGGGCCCAGATCCACCCATCATAGTGTTCTTCTTGTAGGTTTTAAATAGTCCATCATTTTATTTCAATTGAATGTGTGTCTTCATTTATAATGTGGGAAACTGGTGGCAGTACGAAGTTAGATCTTTGTCTTAAAATGAGCCACAAGTCTCTGTGAATGAACTGTCATATTAGACTGTGAATATTTAAATGTGAATTAATTAGGTGTGTTAATTCCTAACAAATACACACATATGCTGTTGCATATCTTCCACTTCTTATGGCAGTCCTTGGTATGGGGAACAAATCCTCATGAATAATGAGCTGCACTCTTCGTCTTTCGCTTTCCAAACTCTTTTGTTCTCTTGTTTAAGTGAACATATTACATCACTCCCGTTTTTATTCTGCTTTGGCACATCCATAGTATTACTTTTAAGTGTTCATTTATTTCCTATGTTAGAGTTTTCAATGTGCATGTGAAGTTAATCAAAATCAGAGGCAGGCAGAAGACTTGAGCAAGTAAATCTTTGGGTAATTATAATTTCTTCACAAAGCATCAGCCAGGGAAAGAAAATTAAAGCTCAGGATGCACGTTTACAGCACAATGAAATCATAGAACATTTGAAGAAGACAGAATAAGAAAGTTACCCTCCCCTAAATCTCAGCATCACAGCCTAGATATACTCCTTTGGGGAAGAGAAAATTATGTTCTCTCTGGCAATGGAAGCCAATACCAGGCTTCCTATGTGAATCTTGGTACTTCACAGAGATCCTTATTTCCTACCTCCAAGTCAATGGCCACAATCTTAGCTAGTGGAAGTGTATTATCAGAAAGCATGCCATCCACCAACCTCAAACCTTTGATCTTGTGTGACACAGTAAAGGAAGATAAGATTTTATCTGTTGTGGAGAAGGAAAGGAAAACAGAGGGCTTATTTGGAGTTCTGTCGATCCTCCCAAATTAGGATCCAGTACTAGAAGGAAGAGAAGCTCTACACACAGGTTGGGACCATATACAGGGCACTCTGTAGCAGAATCTAACTGGACCTGTGTACAGGAATCCAGATGTAAATCTCTGCCTTACCCACTTCCAACCTCAATGTGGGCACACAATCCCTTGCTGAGACCAGAAAAAAAAACATTAATACACCTAAAGCATTAGCCTTGGTGTGTTAAAGAGACTGTTTTTGTTTGTTTGTTTTTTCATGTATCCTACATGCTTGGTGGGCACAACTCTCACTGAGCCAGATTTCATAGACAGAGCTCTAGAACTTTAAAGCCAGACAGAGACTCATGCCACAGTGGCACACACTCATGTTTTGACCCATACCACTAACACCTTTGTTGTGAGCCTTGGGACAAAAAGTTTATTTTCTCCTTATAAAAATTAAAATTAGTTCTCAACATTTTTGTATGTATGGTAGCAGCCTTCTATTCATGTTTATAAGACACTATCTAGGCAGTTACAGTGGACTTCTGGGTCTTGCAATCATTCAGCCCCGTTCCACATAATGATACCTGGTTCTCAGGTACAGAGGTTGGTTTTTAGATGTAA